>NC_134485.1:140067718-140242718 GCF_040206685.1 Ascaphus truei | reverse complement strand
ACTTTATAAAAATGGTGGCATAACCTTTTTAATGATTTTACTCCAACAGCACTCACAACAAAACTCAGTGCTCTAGGACCTTCCTAGTCGAAGTTAGCTAAACACTATGCGCTGTGCTATAAGCTGCTGCTTTTTAAAACCATTTTCCTTTGCGCGGGTTACAGGAGAATATGGGCACAATAGCACATACATTTAAACCATGATATTATTATCACCACCTTATACTTGGTGGGACACACACAGACATTTTTAATACAATTATAGTGTTACTGCCATTACTGGGTTGCAGAGCAGGCATTATATAATTCTCCAGTCGGGCATAATACCTTTATTTACTGGCATGGGTACCCCCTCACCGTCACAACGTGCGCTCTCCAACTTTGGCGGGAGATGCCATTTTAGCTCGAGTCACTCACATGGCGGATTACCGGGCAAGGGGACAGTTCTTTCACAGACCACGCCGTGACCGCAATTCCTGCTGGAATCCGTTCCTTGTAGTTCCTCACAGCACATAGATTAGCAGTCTACCAAGAGTAGCTTCTACCCCAGGCTAGCAAAGCTCCATCTCGATACGCTGTACACGATCTTAGTCCATTACAAGCACTCTGTGGTTCCATAGTATGGCTACTGGCTTCTTCCCTATGCAGTACCCTTAAGCCACCCCTTCGAGGCTGCCGATATTGCAGACCCTTCCTTCAGTGGCTCCTGGGGCTTCAACGTACACCCCCTTTTAGGTATCTCGACAACCCGCCTTAGGGTGACTTAGAACAGCAATAGACTTTGTGTCTCCAGACCATTCACCCGATAGGACAGTCTAAGTCATAGTTTCATGGTGGGGAAAGTGGTCCCTATTTATGTATGCTGGGGTCCCCTGAACACTATACCTAGCCTCCCTCCTTCTTTAGTACTTGCTGTGGAAACATACCTTGTTACTTCCAGCTTGTTTCGCTGAAAGCCTGTCCTGTTACAGATCTCAGCAGCACCTCCAAATTTAACAGTGTTTCCCCCACCCAGTCGCAGATAGGGGCCATTACAGGGTGTGTGTGGTGCATATACCAGCAGGCAACAGGAGGGCTGAGTCGTCCGCTGATGGTAGTGGAGACACAGGAACAGGCTTCTGGGGTTCATACCCCACATATTTACTTAGCAGTGCAGCGCCACCATCTGCCATGGACTCCAGGAACTGAAGGTGATCTTCAACGGTAGAAATTATTGTCTCTCCCCCACAGTAAGGTCACGCACCCGTCCGGAGGTATATTGCAAAACAGGAACCGGGTTTTTACTACATTCAGTTACACAGCAGTCTTCTGCCGGATGCAGTCTGTCAGGTAAGCTATCACTGAAGATGGTCCCTGGACCACCACTACAGGCCAAGGGCACCCGCAGCCATCCTAGCTCTTCCCCAGCTCCCTAGCGGAGGCAGAGGTAAGGTACACACTCGCTCTCCCCCAAGGGGAAGAGGAATAGAGTAGGCCCAATATGCAGCCTCTCCAATGTGTGACCTTCCTTCCTCAAGTGGGAAGGAACAACCTACTAATTTTAGGGCGTCCTGCCCTTAAGTACAGCCAGAGGGTGGGCACCCCGTTGTCCCAGCTACAACAGGATGTACCACCCCTTGCTGTCACTCAAGTGCAGTACCAAGGGTGAAGGGGAAAACCCCATACCAACTACGGGCAACCTGATAGTACCAGGGTTTACTGCCAGCCCATTGGGTAGAATAGTAGCCAGGGGTACCCAGCTACACAGAGTTTTTAAAAGGAGCAATACATTTTGATTTTAACTTTCATACTGATAAAAGAATAGTGGGTACTTGCTGTTGTAATTGCTTCTGCTGCTGTTCCTGCATTTCTGAAGACCGGAACTTAAAAAAAGATTTCAAGTTAAGATTTGTTTCCAACTTAAACAGTTCTACCTCCAGATCAAATTGTCTGGGATGGGTTATAGGGACAAAGGAAGGGCCTTTGGTTAATACTGTTATCTCCTTCTCTGTTAGGCTACAATGTAATAACTTAAGTAAGCACAATTTGGTTATTAATTTATGTGGGAGCGTAGTAGTAGTAGTGTTGGGAATAGAGACGTGGACCTTACGAGACGGGAAATGTATAGGATCCATAGACTCAAGGCACTTGTCCCCAGGGGCATTAATGTTGACATAGAACTGGGGGTATTTTTAATTTAGATCGCTCCCAACAAACAGTTGTTTCCTACGGCTATGATCTTGATGTCTTTCTCTTGCACTTAAAACAGGTCTTTTGGTCTCCCTTTACCTTGGAGTTACCTTTTCCTCGACTCTCCATCTTTTTTGGATTACTCTCATTTGCATTTAGTCTGTCGAACCATCATTATTTGGGTCCACAGGGTATACACTACAATCAGAGACATTCAAAGATCTCAACTAAGGGTGAACAACGATACGATTCTTCCTATGGTCTTTTGATTGCTACTTATCTGTTCTTCCAGTGAGGTTTTATAACCACAGAAACACAGTATGACTACCCATGATGGGGTATATGAATCATAACAGCTGTGGCATATTTATAGACTAGAGAAATAGTTACTACCTTACAGTCCAATATGTTAAGTACAAGAAGTTTCTCCAACTATAAAGACTATATATAATGCAAAAATCTAGGGCAGTCATCCAGAGGTCTTTGATATACAGTACACTAATGCTGTAGGTGGAAATGAGCACTAAAAGAAAGAAGTAAGACCATATAGCTTGAATAAAAAATCTTAATAAAACTAAAATAAAATTAACTTTTTTTAAATATTCAAAACATTTTCTCCCCAGAAAAATTTCCAATATTTTTTTTTACATTTAACAAAAATCAAACTAAGAACCCCATGGGGGAATATCGATCTTGGGATAGTAAAATGATTAGTTTATAAATCAATTTTTAAAATCACAAGAATGTGTCTTCTGCCCAATCAACATGTTTCACTCTCGAAATAACTATTTTTTATTTCCATCTTCCATGTGCAACATGGCCCGAATAATGGTGGAAGAAAAGCCCGTCACTGTGGGGATATTGATTTTCTACGTTTAAATCTCGTAATTATGTTATATTGGAATCCCCTTTGATCTGCCATCTACTAGAAAGTGGATGCATGTTACAGACACTACTTCTTAATGGCCCCCATATATCATACAATATACTGTTTGTTGTTGTAGAAATGTTTGAATTGATGTTGTTTGGATATTCCCCATGTCTGTGGAAATATATAAAAGGAGCTAACACATTATGTTAATGTTTAGTGGTTTTTCTACTTAAGATGAGGGATTTTGTTCTATACATGTAATATAAAGAACCTCTGTGTAGATACACAGTTACCTTTAGGTGCAATGCAGATTTTAATGCTGTGGTTTTTATGTTATGACCTCATTACCATTTTTTATATGAGTCTGATATATATCTATATAACCAATACTATGTATTTAGGTACTTGGATGTTACTTAACGTAACTAACTGTTACACCTCCTGATACTTGCGCTCTATTAGAGAATGTACTTCCTTGTGAACTGTCATATAGGTTGTATCTTTTCTTGATTTGAGCAATTTGACATTAAAGACAAGTGCGACTGTCTCGTAGGTGGTTTAATATATATTTATTTATTATTCACTGTTTATATCCATATACAGGGCCCCCAATGTGACCTCTGTGAACCGGTGTGTATGGTTAACCCAAAGATGGGGATCCGAAGGGTAAACCGACACATGAAGTCATAATCACCAATCCATTAATCTAGCACTAAATAAGTGGTTAATTGATTGATTAGAAGGGATATATATATACTGTACTGGCCGTCGGATGGTGCTGCAAGGGTATTTGTTTAGCAGCACCTGTCTGCTACTTAGCATCTTAATTCCTATGGAAGCAATAAGGGTGTACTTAGTTTTTCATAGCTTCTCCATTTTGGCTTTATTTTTGTTAAATAAATCATGACACGGTGTAATATATGTCATGTGTTGTTCATCTGAGATTGTATTTACCTAATTTTAAAACCTGCTAAGGAACAGATGATTGTTATTATGTCCTAATATATAAAACCATAGAATTCAAAGAGGGTGTTCTTTCTTTTTCACACCACTGTGTGTGTATATATATATATAGGAAAGAACGACAAAAAATCAGATCTACGATCATGGCTACTACTACCTCCTGAACACAAAGGGTCTATGATGGCGCTCTCATACAGCTAAAGATATTAAACCAATATTATACGTATTGTATTGTATTGTATTGTATGTCTTTATTTATATAGCGCCATAAATGTACATAGCGCTTCACAGTAGTAATACATATCATTTAAATAACAAATAATATAAATAACAGATAATGGGAATAAGTGCTTCAGACATACTGTAAAAGTAACATTAAGGAAGCAGTCCCTGCTCCGAGGAGCTTACAATCTAATTGGTAGGTAGGGAGAACGTACAGAGACAGTAGGAGGGAATACTAGTAAGTGCGTCTGCAGGGGGCCAAGCTTTATGTGTCGTGTCCATGATTATCCAGTGCTACTCATATGCTTCTTTAAGCAGATGTGTCTTAAGGTGAGCCTTAAAGGTGGATAGCGAGGGGGCTAGTCGGGTATTGAGGGGAAGGGCATTCCAGAGGTGTGGGGCAGAAAGTGAGAAAGGTTTAAGGCGGGAGAGAGCTTTAGATACAAAGGGGGTAGAAAGAAGACATCCTTGAGAAGAACGCAAGAGTCGGGATGGTGCATAGCGGGAAATTAGGGCTGAGATGTAAGGAGGGGCAGAAGAATGTAAAGCTTTAAAAGTGAGCAGGAGAATTGAGTGTGAGATGCGGGATTTAATCGGAAGCCAGGAGAGGGATTTCAGGAGGGGAGATGCGGACACAGATTTAGGAAAGAGTAGAGTGATTCTGGCAGCAGCGTTTAGGATAGATTGTAGGGGAGACAGGTGAGAGGTAGGAAGGCCGGACAGCAGGAGGTTGCAGTAATCGAGACGTGAGAGAATGAGGACCTGAGTCAGAGTTTTAGCAGTTGAGTAACAGAGGAAAGGGCGTATCTTTGTGATATTGCGGAGGAAAAAGCGACAAGTTTTAGAAACGTTTTGAATATGAGAGGAGAATGAGAGAGAGGAATCAAGTGTAACCCCTAGGCAGCGTACGTGGGCTACTGGGTGAATAATCGTATTTTCAATAGCAATGTGGAAGGAGGTAGTAGGGCCAGGTTTGGGAGGAAGTATAAGGAGCTCTGTTTTTGCCATGTTAAGTTTCAGTCAGCGGATGGCCATCCAGGATGATATTCCAGAGAGGCATTCAGAAACTTTGGTCTGTATAGCAGGTGTAAGGTCAGGGGTTGAAAGGTAAATTTGTGTGTCGTCAGCATAGAGGTGATATTCGTGAATACATATATATATAACTGTTATACGGAATATGTTATTTATGTCTTAGAGTGCCCATGTGGGCTACAGTATGTGGGAAAAACTAAAAGAGCTATCTGAACACGTATTGTAGAACATCTAAGTAACATTAGAAGATGCATACTAACACATAGTGTGTCAAAACATTTTGCTAAATATTCATAGTTCAAACACTAAGGGTTTAAAATTCACTGCTATTGAGAATGTGTTACAATACTGGAGAGGTCGCAGTAGGGATATAGATCTGAGCAAACGCGAGATGTATTGGATACATAGACTTAACACCTTAATACCCAACAGCCTAAATGCTGACTTCGAATTAGCTCCATTCCTTACATGATATTAATTAATACCCTTTGCTCTGATTGGTCTTCCTACGGTAACCCCTCCGGTATATACTGTTCATATTGCTGTTGCTGTTATTATTCCATTCGTTTATTAGGTATCCTGTTATTTTATATTACTTAGTGATTCATTTAGGACTAGCACTTTTTGAAAATTGAACAGCAGATTGTGTTATTACATTTTATGTTGGAACTGATCATCTCTTTATCTCTTTCTCTCTCCCGATCATTATGAGTTTTATTATTATTGCTATATAATCATTAGTCTATTTTAGCTATGTATTTTATTATGTATTATTATATTAATGCGCCGATTTGACCACAGAGTTTTGTACCGCATAATTAAGGTAAACCTGTGTGAATATTAAATTGATTGATTAATTAGATTAATTGTGTACCCTATATATTGTTGTGGACCCACTAGGGGTATTAATCATGCTCCTGAGGAAGCTGTCATAGACAGCGAAACGCGTAGAGCCATTCATAGTTGCTGCAGCTGCCCTTGAACTGAAGGCGCCTGAGTTGCTGTGTTTCCCTGCTGCTCGTCTCCAAAGCTCCCCGAAGGGACGTTGTCATTCCCACACCGGATGTGACGTCAGACGCCACTTGCCAGCTGGCTCGACGAGAGTCACGGAGAGAAGAAGCAGTCAGCTGTTCCACACGGGTCCGGCACTCTACTGCCTCAAGTTAAAACCTTATATGTACATGAATTATGTACTTATGGTGAGTACGATTCCTACTATTGTTTTTTATCTATAAATTTTATATTGCGATCTGTACCATGGTCTGCCCTTGTTTTACATGACATTCATCCTGCAACACCTTCTGAGATTCTATCTGGCTGCATCTCCTGCTGAAAACCACTTACACTGCTGGGTATCCAGACCCACTTCTACCGGTTGTGTAGACATATGCTGTTTATACTCTGACCTGCTGTAAGTAGGCACTTCTGCAGAGCCAAGATTTAATCTATCCAGATTGTGTTGATTTACTGCACTATTATATGTTTCTTGATGCATTCCCGATATCTTCGCTCCCTTCCCACCCTGGACAAGACATTTCTGAAAGGAATCTGTACATATTCCTTGGAAGGTTGAGAAATTTATTGGAGTTCACCTTTACACACAGTGTTTATTTACTAATTTTAGGCACTACATATTGGGTGTTTTTAGCGCTGTTTCAAGTCACGTTTGGTTTACTTTGACTGACATTTTGGACATCTTCCCCACTTTGTTCACTTATATACAAAATTGACTCTATAGTCATTCACAAACTTCTTGAATTTCTGTTTTTTACAGTGATTTAAATCATCCTTGATTTTTTGTAAACAGGTTTTTAAGTCCCTCAAAAATTGAACTGTTGCATCACTTTGGTGATCTGTTAAATTAAAATCTCCAATTTCAAGATGTTGTGACTAACTTTAGTCAATTGTGTTTCCACTTCTTCAATCACTAGTAGTATAAGATCAAGTAATGCTCTATTCAATATTTTACTCCAGTTCTCACAGAATTCAGTATTTTCTATACCAATTGTAGGATGCTTACAGATTCTAAACCCCCTGGGGATTAATTTCTGTTTGTAATATTTGTAATTTTCAGTTAGGCTGTTGCCGTGTGAAAAGAGCTCACTCCTTTTCAATCTTTCCAAATCTTTAACATGATCATTAGGTCTATTCAGACCAAAGGTGTGGATCTGAAGAGGATTTTATTCATCTCTTCATTAAAAGTTTTTTTCTCTGTTTGTTATTCCAAAGGAGAGGTTAACCAAACCTTCCTTAATCCTCACAAAGGCTATCACTATACAGAATGCACATCCAGCAGGCAAAACACAGACACAGTTTCAGAACGTTCTAGGATATTTAGTCGCGGCCATTTCAACTAAACCAAATCTCCGCCGGCGTTTGACCACCTCGTTGCAGGGAACCACTGCCGCCAGCCACTTCACCACTATGGTAAGTCACTAACCTTAGCACTTATCCTAAAACCCCCTAATCTTAAACCCTAATACTAATGCTACCCCTTGCCCTAAAACCCCTAAAGTTAACCCCCTACCCTCTAAACCCCCTAAAGATAACCCCTTCCCTATCTACTACAACCCCTAAAGTTAAACCTTTACCCTAACCGCTAAAACCCTTAAAGTAAACCCCATACTCTGCGGCAGATCATCCATCGTTGCTTTGGCAGAGGGTCCCCCAGCAGCTAAATGCAAATGGGACTTGTTTGCAGCTAGACAGCCGCGACCAAATGTCCCATTCTGGTTCATGCTGGATGAACAGTGTTCCTGGGAATCTTTATCTTTATTTTCACTGAAATAAAAAAGCAAGAAGAAAATATAGTTTGTGTGAAGCAAAAACACAAAAGAGTATTGTTGTTATGTTAAGCTATAAGTGGTTATAGGCTATATCTTAAGTGATCATCTTTATGAGAGAATATATAGTTAGACTATAGTTTCACTAGAGGTTGACTAGGGACTGGATCTACTGCAAACTCTTCTACACAAGGCAACAAACTATGAGCTTATCTGACCACACTATGGTCCCATGCTTGTTAGTTTTAACACCCCTGTACACTTTATTTACTGCAGCCTCTTCCAGCAGACTGCACACAACTTCCCACCCCTCAACCTTCCAACCAACTGCTCTGCAAACCCTGAATAGGCCCTAGCTTTGCAATACAGCAAAACATTTTGGTAAGGAAGAGGCACACCTCTGCTTTTAAGTCTGCACACACTCACTTGACTCACAACAGCTTCATGCAACATTACCTACCTCTGTAATACTGAACCTGCTAGGTAACTCAACTTTGCTCTTTCTTGTGGCCTCATAGAAATGTTACTCTCTCTATCCATTACAATCACCTCCCCCCTGACCCACACCCAATATCTTTAAAGACCCTGCGTTACTCAAAAGCCTTGCATCATCAACTGAATGCTGGTGGAGAACTCTGAAAACCAGCACACCAACTACGACTCACTCTAATGGCAAACATCAAAAATGTACAACTTGCAAACAACTACAGTACTCAAATTTCTACTCATACTGTTACTCTCTTTAGCAGGTTATATTGAACGTAACCCAGGCCCTCTTTTTTCAACTCTGTCCCATACAACTGCAAATACCTCCTTCAAATTCCTTAAACGTCTATCTGTCTCCCATAAAAATATCCAGAGCCTGTTGCCCAAACTGGATGAACATGGAACCGTATGCATAAACCCAAATCCACCATTCTCCCAGAAATATGACTTACCCCTAAATCCCTTGATGCAAATATTGCCATTCAGGTTAACTCCATCTCTAGGAAGATAGATCAAAGAGAGGAGGAGGGGTGTTATTTATATATTGCAGACACCTTACAATTTAAACTGTTGAATTGCTCCCAAGCCTCCCCTTTTCTAAGCCCGTCCTGATTGCTGGCATCTACCACCCTCCTAAAGCCCCTCTACAGTCCCTGACTGATATCACCCAATTTCTTGGCTCCATTTCCTCCCTGAATGAGAAGAGTGAGTTGCTTGTTCTTGGGGATTTCAACTACAATTGGCTCGACCCTAAAAACAACAAAATCCAGATACAACTCAAGTAACTTAACCTAACGCAACTAATTTTCCAACCCACACAGACAAACCTGAAATTTCTCAACCATTCCTTGCTGATTGGTGTCTCTCCTCAAATCCCAGCAGAATCCAATCCTCTGGCATCCTTCCTGAAATTTTCTGTGACAATGCAATAGTGTACTGTGCAAAGAAAATTAAACCACTCCAATCAAGCCCTAAAGTTCTCATCACTAGAACTTTAACCCACAAAACTTTAACCCACAACAGTTTCTGGATGACCTTACCAACTGCCCTTGGTACAGTTTAGACTTAATTCCTGACCCCGATTCTGCGCTTGACAATTTCCAATCAGAGTTCCTTAAACTCTGTGAAACCCATGCTCCACTATGTAGAATAAGAGTTCTGGACCCACCTTGCATCGATTGCAACTGACCTTATAGCGCTCTACCATTTCAGGGATGCCTTGTGGAAAAGCTACAAAGTAACTGGCACTACCAACGGTCTTAATAACTACAGATGCCTGAGGAATATGTGCACAAGGCAAACAAAGGAACATAGGGCACAACGGATTTTGCATATCCAAACTCATTTATTGAGCCAACAGAACGTTTCGACCATGATGTTCTTTATCAAGTGACAATGCCATAAACACAATCCCTTCTAACAACATATAAATTGTGCCCCAAACCCCCACAATGCAACCTGTTCAATCAATGGTGATGGTATCCATGTCCCTTTAACCAATGTCCAGTCTGCATCATTGAGTAGGTGATCCCCAACAGATTTTAGTGTTCCTCTGAGCATCGTGGTGTTCAAATCCTCCCCACTTCCGTGTTGTTTGGCATCCATCTTGCTGACGTCATCAATCCGGGTCCTCAGCAGTTGGAACACATCCGGGTCCTCGTGTGTTTCAAGTCCGTGCATGCGCGGTGAATGTCCATTCGATCTTCTTCATCCCTTCTCAATTTGGAACGCATAAAGCGCAGACTGCATGTCAGTCATTGCGCATGCGTTAGTCATTCAACCTGCGGTCCTGCAAGTATAAAGGGGATTAGCTGATCTTCGTTTTTCATCTGTAGTGGTCCATTCCTTCTCAATTTGGAACGCATAATGCGCAGACGGCATGTCAGTCATTGCGCATGCGTTAGTCATTCAATCTGCGGTCCTGCAAGTATAAAGGGGATTAGCTGATCTTCGGTTTTCATCTGTAGTGGTCCATCAGTGCGTCATCTTCTTCTGTCAGTCAATGGGGGGGATATCTTCGTCATCAGAAGTCCACGGTGTTTGCAAAAAGAAAAAAGGGGGGATAAATCAGCACACCACTATATGAACTAGCTGCTAATATATAATCTTACTGTGAAAAGTGAGAGATAATAAAAAAGATTAAAAAAGGTTGGTCTTTGTCAATTTTTAGAAATACATAGCCCCAGAGATATACTGACCTGACCGTTTATATAAATTTAGCTAATACAGCAAGCAGTGGCAGCAACCTATGGAAGATGTGGTTTTAGCTAAATCTTTTTAATCTTTTTTATTATCACTCACTTTTCACAGTAAGATCTCTCCCAACACTGTCCACAATTTTAAATTTGTCCCAGTATCTGAAGAGGAGATTACACAAGTGCTCCTCAAATTAAAACCAAGCAGCCTATGTGGACCTGACTGCAAGGTAAGTTCCTAAGACTTGTGCCCCAACCATTGCCAAACCAATTGCTTCCACAGTCAACTCTATCCTATCTGCAGGCCATATCCCACAATCCATATCTTCAAAAGTGGGGACAAAAACTCAAACTACAGGCCAATCTCTCTTCTCCCAATACTATCCAAAGTCATGGAAAGATGTGTTCACTCCCAATTAAGTGATTGGACAGAGAGAAGAAGAGGCCTGCCGGTGGGGAGAGCCGGGGCCCAGTGGCAACTGCTTTGCCCGGCCACCAGGCACCCCGCCGCCACCAGGGCCCAGGACATTTAGGATGTTTAAACATATGTGTTTTGTTTGTTTGTATTTAATATGCATTTATTGTATGTTATTTGCACATGTAGGATAGCAATGGATTGCATCACTGAGGAATATAATATTATCAATTAAAATTGTATATTATTACTATTTTTGGGGGGAATAGGAGCTGTATTTCTTACAACACCTTTAAAATGTATTAACCCCCTGTAACAATTTGTGTAATTGATGTTGCAGTGGTGAATGTTCTGTTTGAACAGCCTTTTTGCAGTAACCATAGTGATGCAGCCCTTGCAGTCCTTTTTTGGAATATGTAATGAAATTAAGTGGAAATTGGCCACAGCTTTTTGAAATTGGGATGAATAGATCCAAGGAAGGGTTATAAATATCAGAGGCCCACACTAGTGACGTCACCCCTGATGAAGCACGTCTTGTGCGAAACCGGTTGAGGTCGTCACCACTATTACGGTATCAAGCACATTGACGGTGGAACTCCCTGACCCTAAGTAGCTGGAAGTGGTCTAGCACTTGGAGGTACAAGTGAGGTTAACCCCGATTTGGCGTTGGTGCAGGCGGCTGCATGCAGGATGCTCTCAGAAGCTGATCAACTGCTTTGGCATCTTATCACATCTGGGTGCTGTGAGTTGTTGACCAATAGGAACTCACAGCTGTGAGTTCTAGAGACACTGTGATCGTCGGTCAGCGCAGCTCTCATTCGGTGTTGAGAGGAGGCTGCTTTTACTTACTTACATGTGAGTAAGTTATGTATGTTTGTGTGTCCTCTAATACACATTTCTGCCTTTGAATCTGGTGCGCTGTTCCCTCTCTCCTCTCTCTTGGCAAAAGGTGACACATTGTGTGCTCATTTGCATGTCATTTCCCAGAATCCCTTGCTGCAGTGGGAGAATCCCTTGCTGCAGACCTGTCTAAGACATGGGAATGTGCTCACAAGTTATATTCTTTATTGGCTATATGCTAACGGTGGAGGTTTTTTGACGCCTTGTTCACCCACCATAACTTAAAATGTACACACCCAAACCCACACCCCCTCTCTCTCTTTCCCATCACCAGAAAGTGAAGTGTGTGGCACGGAAGCGTAGACAAATTCTGGGGATGCCACCCGGATTCTAGATGACGAAATGCAATGGCGAATTTCATGCCATGAATCGGATTAGGCATCAGAATGGGAGAATTCCGCCATTTCATGTCCTATGGAATTGCACTGCTTAGTTAATATGGGCCTTAATCTGCATTAATTAATTTATTTTAATAGTACTTAAATGTTATGTGGTTACTCTTTTTGAGGAACTGTTTCTTTAACTCATGGAGCCTCACACAAAAAATGATGCGTGCACTATAGTTACAGCTATAGCCCGATTTTATGTCCTCAGGAAGAAAATCAAAACACAGCAGCTCCAGGAACAGTTCATCCTACAGTATGTTAATTTAATGGGGAGAGATAGTGTACTCATCCTATACTAACACATATCGATCCAGGGGCAAAAAAAAAAAAAGAACGAAACAGAACAGTGAAGAATTTGTCAATTCAGTATCATAAGGGAAAAAATAAATTCCTTTCTGACTCTGGCAATCAGATTTCTACCTAGATCAACATCCTTCCTTTGTTTTGGATTTTTGGCATATCCCTGTATATCTTTCCTTTCATAAAAGATGTCTAACCTTTTCTTAAAGATTTCTATTGTATCTGCCATCACAGTCACCATTGTTATTAAATCCAGAATTGAACTGCCCTTGCTGTAAATAATCCTTTGCTTCTGGTGAAATCTAAATTCCTCCACTCTCAGGGCCTGACCATGTGTCATCTACCTATAAGGTAGAACCCAACATGTGTCCATCTCAGGCTCTAACTCCAACCCCCTGGATATCACCTGTGGTGTACCGCAAGGCTCTGTTCTGTGCCCCTACTCTTTTCAGTGTTCATCAATGATCAACCCACAGCTTGTCAGGAAGCCTCAATACACATGTATGCAGATGACACAATCCTATATGCACACAGCCATAGCCTCTCCGACCTTCAACATATACTTCAGTCTGACTTTTTGAGACTCGAAAAATGGATTTCCCAAAACAAACTGTTTTTAAACACTGACAAGACTGTAACAATGGTATTTGGGACCAAGACTAAATTTTTAAAGCTTCCAGCGACTGAGCTCCAGATTAGAACCAACACTAACACCACCCTAACCCCTGTCACTAGTTTTAAATACCTGGGCATATGGTTTGACTCCCACTTAACATTCGGGATGCACATTGATACCCTGACAACCAAGACCTATGCCAAACTAGGGGTACTTTACAGGACCAAATCCTCCCTAAGTCTCCTGGTCAGAAAGCATATCGCACAGCAGATGCTAATGCCAATTATTGACTATGGAGACATAGTATATGGCTCGGCACCTCAAACCCACCTTAGCAAACTTTACACCCTCTACAATTCAATTTGTCATTTTGTTCTCCAATGCAACTATAACACACACCACTGTGAAATGCTCAAAGAACTAGATTGGTCATCACTCGAGTCTAGGCGCAAAGTTCACCTTTCCTGTCTTGCCATCAAATTCTTTATGGGCAAGCTACCCAGCTACCTGAACAAGCTCCTCACCCCTACCACATGCAGTACCTATCATCTGAGATCAGACTCCAAAAGACTGTTCATGGTCCCAAGGCTCAACAAAGTATCCGGACGTTCCTCCTTCTCTTACTGTGCACCCCAAAACTGGAACAACCTACCAGAGACTCTCACATCCACCACCAGTTTAAGTTCTTTCAAATCTAAGGCTATCACACATTTTAATCTGGTCTGTAACTGTTTCATACGCCCATAATATATATTATCTTTAACTGTGCATGCAATTTCTTGTATATAATGTATACCCTGCTCATTTATGTAACTGTATTTGTAACCATGTATTATTTGTCTTAACTCTGAGCCCAGGACATACTTGAAAACGAGATGTAACTCTCAATGTATTATTTCCTGGTAAAATATTTTCTAAATAAATAAATCTCTACTATCCTTAGGATGAAATGTTCCCTTGAAAGTTATTTGTATTGACCTAGAATATACAGTATTTGTAAACAGTAATCATATCCTCTCTTAGATGTCCTTTGTATCACGTGAGGATAAAAATTGAGAATGTATGGTACAGCTATTCTATTGAATAAATACATTTACCCAGGTACTGTGTGCTTGCACATATTGTAGCAGTGAACAAAATAGGACAAAAGTAGTCATTTATCTATAGCCAATAAGTGTAAAAAGTTGTGGCAACACCGTTAGTGCAATTGAAGCAAACATAGACACTACAAATATTATCATTTTATAAAAGTTATACTAACTGGATCGATTGTACTAAATAAACTATTGCAAGGTTATTTCTTTTTTTGCCGATTTCATCAGTTCCACAATTGGGACACTGGTAAATTCCTCACACATTATTAGGCATTCTTTTTACATTCTTCCCGACAAGCTTTCCAAGTAGTAAAAATTACGATTGAAAATTTCGGCATTGACACATGGAGATTGTAAATGTACTGGGACCACCCACATACTTAATTGAGACCATTTGGTGGCCATTATATATTAAATGCCCCAAATCATTATTCACCAAAGCTCAAATTAAACATTTTAATACATAACACTATAATAAAGAGCCCTGTCAGCCACATCATTTTAACATGATATGTTACATGTACAGTGTAATGAGGCATTTATATTAAATGATTTGCTGATGTGTATACTAATACATTAACATGCTATGTCAAAAACATTATCTATAATCGGAGTGATATTTTTGTAATTCTTTCCGTGTAGGAATTCAAAGTAAACAAAATGTAGAACTACCACATATCATGGCCATCCTTTAAAGCAGCTTTATAAGGTAATAGCAATGATGGTTTCAGAGAAAAACGTGACTTTTTCCACTGTATAATACAAAGGCTGGGTTTTTCTAAAGGTTGTTAAGCGAGTGATAATGTACATTTTTAAATAATGCCAATATTATCACCCATTTAATAGCCTATTTACTAAGAATAATATATAACGGAAACACAGACAAAGGGTTCCCCAATGAATGCACTCGCAGTAATGAGAAGTGTGAAAATTAAAACCCTTTTAATGGTGAATAATCTAAAATAGTTTTGTATAGAAGGACTAGTATGCATGACCAAATCCTTAAACCACATACATATAAGATTGTAGCGTTATATTTAGTGCTCATCCAGACACTTCTATCTTTTTGTGTCCTATATAGTCCTTATCATTATATCCAATAGGGCAACTGTCAGTACTGTATAATCACATATAATAGTTGGTTTACGCTCAGCTAATTACATCTCTGCCACAACAATATACAGTATGGCCTTATTTACTTTAACCCAGAGATAAAGTAGGAAAAGAACAATTCTATCTCTGTGCAAAAAATCACTGTAAAGTGAATGAGCTTGATGCCGACAGTCTAAAATACACAAAAAATATAATGTTAAAATTAAGTTACCAAGGGAACACACTTAAATGACATAGCCACAATGTAACCATATACTATTGTGGGTCATGTACTGATAAAGTAGATGAACTTGTACTGGCAAATAAAATATGAGTCTCTTCCTATTTACTTATGATTGAATACAGAGCATCATTGTTAGTTTTACTGGAATCGTGGCAAGTAACAGATATTGTTTTTAGGCTCTAAATGAGGGCATATGTGAAATAACCCTTTATTGATAGGCGCACATAAACGTTCATTTATGCCTAGAGGCGTGGTACAATGACCGCATCAAGTTATAGCATCATAGGTAGCATATTACAGACATTTATAACCATAAACACATTACAGCTTTGTAAGTTATATCTGTTTTAAAAAACCCTTTAGCGAATTGTACATTAGTTTAAGCTTTCTTTTAAGTCACTGATGTGAAATAATAGTCAAATCTTGTAATTATTTTACATCATCTCGTAGGTTACTTAGTTATAAACTCAATACAAACACAGTCCTGCGTATTTGCAGTTTCAATTGCATATACTGTCTTTAATTTAAAAAGATATCCCATAATGCAAGAGGGAGTAATATAGTGACAAAACATAGATAAATCCACTATCAAGACTAATTCTGTACAGTCGCTATAGCTAGCATAATCAACTCAGTTGATCTACTGCTTAACCGTAAAAAAGTTGTTACTTTCATATGATAAAAGGAGGAGAATAATGGTCTCACTATTCTATGCCAATTTCAAATCTGCAGTTACAATTGCTTCTTATACTGCTTTTAGAGGCACACTCTAATGTGTATTTAAGCCTCGAGGCCCGGTTCAGTGTCCACATCCAATTATAGCCTCAAACAATATATATTGCAGTATAATCGAAGCTGGCAGTGTCAAACGCATATTTCTTTGGCAACATTGTTAGCTATACGTATTAGTATACATATACAGCTAACATGGGTAATAGTGTGCAACACATATTTCTTAGCTAACATTGTTAACTATACGCATTATTATACATATGTAACACTTATAGTTCAGCTGTTATTTTGTAACCTGAACTGGTAGCTGTTTCTAAAAAATTGGCTATATTTATACCGAAGCTTCTGAAGATACAAATATAGGAGTACTCATCCGTATGCTATCACAACGGGAGATCTCTCCATCACTGTGTTTGCCAAACAGACACCCACAGGTACTTCTGCATCATGACGTCACTCCGTCAAATCACCTGACGCACGTTTCACACTTGGCAGCGCTTTCTCAGAGGTGAATACGCTCAGAACACGTAAGGAACGTATATGTGATTGGTTGCTATGGCAACGGGCAAGAAGTTAACCCTTGCCATTGCATGCTAGTTTCTGATCACGCTAACATGAATAACTTTAGAGGGGAAATTAATAGAATCGCTTAAGTGCAATACTGTAACTTAGCATTAATTCACTAGGTACAACAAATGATACATAATGTTATAGACACTGTCTTTTTAGATATAGTAAATATAAACATCCTAGATCCAGCACAAAACTCCTCATTTAGTGGAAGTTATATACCTCATATAAATACTTAGTTACATACCCTAGGATTGATAGGAGGAATACATATGGTTATAAGTTAAAAATAACTATTGTGAGGCTATTTAGGATAAATTATGTTAAGATGACTACCCAGCCATTAAATCATGATAATGAATAAAATGAGTACATTAACTTGATAGATCTTAAAGCAACTAAATGTTCAGAGCTAGCAGCCCATAGCTAAGATATTAAAAGCAATGGACAAAGATCACTTTCCATAGTATGACAAATCAATCAGCATGTTAAATAAAAGGAGAAAAAAATTAATCCTTCGTTAAGACCGTGTGGGGATAATGTCCCCAAGTTGTAAATCCAACGTGATTTTCTCTGTAGGATTTCATTATCCCAGTCCCCCCCCCTCAGATGTTCCTGGGGACTGAATCGATTCCAAGGAATTTCAGACCTGATGTCTCACCTTGATGCATATGGTGTACATAATTAGCCAATGGCGTATCACAATGATTCCTAATATCACCCAAATGCTCCAAAATTCTATGACGAAACTGTCGTGTTGTTTTACCCACTCAATTTCTTCTACAGATGCAAATTACAGTATCTGATAAACAATGCCTATTGTCTTATTACATTAATTACATGCCGAAGCGGGGCCTCCCCATTGTTTTCTACATTGTCTAGGATTAGGTATACTTTTAGGATCCCCATTCCTTAATAGGATCTGAACCTGATGCTACAGAAACTCTTTTCTTCTTCATTGTTTAAACCAATTGTCGAGCTCCCTACAGTATGCTCACAATTAAAGTAGTTTTCCTAATAGCTATTATTGCAGCATGTAGGGTTGGAGAGCTCCAGGTTTTATCATGTTACAAATAATATTTTCAGATACACCAGGATAAGATAGTGTTAAGGAATGTCCCACAGTTTAAAACTAAAGTAATATCAGACTTTCATATCAATCAAGATATTGTAGTCCCCTCATTTGGTCCACACCCTATTTTTGACAAAAAATGTCAGTGGCACAATCTGGATGTAGTTAGGGCTCTAACATAATATGTGCAGAGGACTTATAGTAAAGAAGGGGGTGGGTGTGTACCTCGCACAGAACACCAAGGAGGGGTTGTTAGTGTTTTTGATCAGATGTAATTTAAACTCCACAACTAGTAATGAAGGGGTGGCGCTGACTGGGACTGGGTAATATGGTAGTCAGAAATAAAGAAAGCTCCCTATTGTGTCGCACTAGAAGAATACCCCTATTTGGGCTTAAAACTTAAATTTTATTAACACGTTGAATTAAAATATATATGTGTAGTGGAGTGAGCACAAAACATAGTAAAATAATTTAAAACAAATTAAAACGAGGAGAGGTGTCGGTGTGCTGGAACAGAACTCTAATTATTAGGGTTGAAAAGCCGCTGTTGACTCAATTGATTTGATCGCAATTACACCATTAAATTAATTGTGATTACAGCTGTTTTTCTAGGTATCCCAAAGCGTCTGAGAAAAAGATCCTATATGCAATGATGAGCCCTATCACCTGGTAAGGGTTAATAAGTAAGTGAGAATAACTAATTCTGACGTAGATTATCTTATTCAATATACCTAAAAGAAGGTGTTTGTGCCAGAGTATTCTCTTATCACCAGAAATATAGGCTCAGAGGACAAGAGCCTGTAGATCTGTTAAATATACTTAAATGTGTACAGGTTGCTTGCTGTATTGCAGGTTCTGAATCTCTGTGATTCCTTACTGAGATAGTGCTCAATCTAAAGGATACACCCCCCGCTGGGGTCCGGGGGTGGGGGTCCCCAGCTCACTAAGCGGGGGTCCCCGAGGGAGTCCAGGGGGTACGGGAGAGGTAGTGTGGGTGCAGGGGGTCAGTGACCCACCTGCATAGGATAGACTACCCCGTAGGCCCTAGGAGTCTCCCCTAAAGCCATCCAAGGTTGCTGTGCTGTAGGGACGGCCTATAGTGCAGCGAATGTCACGGTAGTTCACGGAGTCAGATAGGGACTCCATTGACGCTGCGTACCCGTGCAGAAGGTTGGGCGCTGCCCTTCATTGCTGTTGCAGAGGCCATCTTGTTGGGGTCTTCCCGGACGGTGGATCCTGGATGTCGGGCCGGAACTCGACGGATCCTTTACGAAGTAGTTGCAGATCTAGTTGCAGATCCGAGCACCGGAGTGCTCGGCAGGTACTATATCATCAAGTGCACCAACACCGGTCATCAGGCGCTGATCCCGCCTTAGGCTAAACTCTTTGTAGGAACACTGAGCGAGTGGTTACAAGACTGAGCCTATACCATATAGTACCATCACAATAATATATGGACACGGTGTGTGGAGCACGCGGTAGCGGGACTGATACAGTACTCCGTAAGAAGGTGGTTAAGCCACTACCGTTATAAGGACGGTACCAGTTATTATGATAAGTGTTATTGCTAATTGCATGTTAGAGTGATAAGGTTGCCATGCATTATCATATACAGTAAAGTTGGTTGCATCACATATGTGTATATGTATTTTTTGCCCAGGGGAATCTCACATCACGGGGATCCTGGGTAAGTGGAGGCGCTGCGCTAAGTAAGTGTATGAGTGTTACCCCAGGCTCCCAGCTAGCGGAGGCTCAGATCTCCTGGAGCCGCAGGTGTTGTACAGCGACCAGTAGTTCCTTTGGGAGGGTTCAGAAAAAGGGCTACACTTGGAACAATAGGGCATTAATATCTCCGTTATGTTTCTCCCGTACATGGCAGGATACTGGAATGTCAAGTTCATTTCTGATTGACCCTACATGTTCCAGTATGCATCTCTGGAACTGCCGAACCGTCTTACCCACATACACTACCGACACGTTTAATTCGAGCACGGCTAGCACCGCAAGCCGGGGGATGCCCCGGCGTGCTAGCCGCACTCCCTCAGCGTGCCGCGCATCACCGATGCGCGGTCACGCGTCATCGGGTGCCAGCGCCCCCTGCACGCGCGTCCAGGGCTCCCCGAGGGAGCCCTGGTGTCCCGCGATGTGGGGGACGGCGGCAGGGGGTTCCGGGGGACCCGGCGGACCCGGCAGCGGGAGGGAGAGCGCCCCGATCGGAGGGCGCTCTTCCGCTGCTTCGGCGCGCGCCCGGCACCCTCCGGCGCGCGCCAGGTTACTGCTGCGGCCGAGAACGGGCAAATGCTCGAATAAACTCGGCCGCAGCAGTACTGGGTTCCACACTTGCAGGTAATGAGGTAGAATAACCTTGTTGATTTACAATTTATGAAACTTTTTATTTGAAATGTTTTCATATTTTTTGTGCTTCTGGAAGTCTTACTTGAGTTAATGTACCTGCAGGCCTTACAAGTGCCGCATTTGTATGTTCCAGTTGTTTTTTGGGGGAGCCACGTTTGTACTGTTTGGTTACTATGAAAATGGCTATGAACCAAGGTGTCCTTGAGGTTTTTTGATCTTCTCTGTACCATTGTTGGAAATGGTTTCAAAACTTCACGTAAATCTTTATCCTCCAAAAGGATATGCCAATATTTCTTGTAAATAGATTTGATTTGATCCCATTGAGCACTGTAAGTGCCTATATATCTCACTATTTGTTTTTCATCTGCGTTTTTCCTTTTGGTATGCAGTAGTGTCTCTCTATTAGCTTTGACTGCATTATTGAAAGCTTTGGTTATGTTTTTTTGACTATAACCTCTACTTCTAAATTTGTCTTTCATGATTCCTGCCTGAAATTTGAAATCTGCCATATCTGAACTGTTCCTTCGAATGCAAAGGAACTGTCCTGTTGGGATACCTTTGATGTGTGATGCCGGATGGTGGCTATCTGCCCTTAAATACAGTAGCTATTCGTCGCAGTTTTTTTAGCGTGTGATGTTGTGCTGATTATACCTTCCTGATCGATAGTTATTTTTAAATCTAGGTATACCAGACTCCTATCATTGACTTCATACGTTAGCCTTAAATTGTGTTGGTTGGTGTTAAGGGCTTCAACAAAGGCTACAAAGGATTCTTTGCCGCCATTCCATAATACCAGGATATCCTCTATATAGCGAATCCACAGGGTGATATAATCAGAAAATTCTATCATATAGTCATTGAACACTGTATGTTTTTCCCACCACCTAAGGTACAGATTTGCGTACGTGGGGGCACATGTGGTCCCCATTGCAGTTCCCTGTACCTGGAGGTAGATCTTGTTATTGAACAGGAAGTAGTTATGTGTCAAGACGAATGATAGGAGGTCACAGATAAAATCATTGTGTTTGTGATGATGCACACTTCTACTTGAAAGGACGGAAGCTACTGCCCCTAGGCCTACTGGATTCTGAATGCTCATGTAGACCGATTCAACATCAAGGCTACATAGGATAGTGTTGGTGTCCACTATAATCCCTTCTAGACGTCTTAGTACATCTCGGGTATCTTGTACATAAGATGGTAGAGATGTTACAAAGTTTCTTAAAACTTTTTCAATATAGACACTGGGTCCTTCTGTGAGATTCCCTATACCAGAGATGATTGGGCGGCCCGGCGGATGTGCTGGATTTTTATGAACCTTTAGTAGGCTATAGAATGTGGCTATTTTCGGAGTTATATTCAATATACATTTATATTCATGTTTTGGTATTACCAGATCCTCTAGACCTTTGTCCAGAAGTGTTTTACGTTCTTTTTGAATCACGGTCGGGTCTTGCTCCAAAATTCTCTAACATTTTTTATCCCCCAGAAGTCTAAGGTTCTCTTTTATGTAGTTACTTGTTTTCAACAACACTATACAGTATTTCCGCCCTTATCAGATGACTTTATAGTGGTCTTTTGTCTCTCTGATAAGTCTTTTAAGGCAGTTCTTTGTTCCCTGTCCATATTATCATATCCTCCTCTTCCTCTGATTGTCATTTGTCCTAGATTTGTCGTAGATCTTTAGACACCATTTTTACAAAAGTATCAACATTGCTACGTACATCCATTGATGGAGTGAATCTGCTTTTAGGTTTAAGTTGAGTAAACGGACCCGTACCTGGGATCTTTTCATTCTCTTTGCAAAGATCCAACAGAATATCTCAATTGTCCATGTCATGGCTGTCCATTTCTACAGTGTCAGTATTTATGGATCTTGCCTGTTGAATCCTTTTATAGTACTTGTGTAGGAGTAATTTTCTTGCGAATAAATTGGTGTCTTTTATAAATTCAAATGGATCCATATTGGAGGTGGGTGAATATGATAAGCCTCGTTTGATTACTTTAATGTGATTTTCATTCAAGGTGAAGTCTGTCAGGTTCATAATGAAAGTGTCTGATTTTTCAGGGTCAGAGGTTAATAGGATGTTCCCCTCTTGTTTTTGTTGTTCCCTCTGTTTTTGGGTTTGTTGCCTCTTCCTCCCCTTCCCCCTCCTTGTTCTCTTAAATAGAGGCCTGGTGCAAGTGATTCCCCTAAAAAAATAGTGGAAACAAGGGTAGTTGTTTTGATATTGTATTTACTGTATGAGACCCTGTACCTGTTTTTTGGAATCTTTTGTGTAGGAAAACTTCTAAGTTTATCATTTATGATGGGTCGTGCAGCTTCCATAGCTTCAATATTTCAATATCTAGCTGGGTAAAGGCAGCTATCTTTGAGGCATATAGAATAGCAGGAGAAAATCCTTCAGTAGTGTTAAAGTTTCACTCTACTAGGGACATCACAACTAAATGCGTAGAAAAGCTCTGACTAGGAAATGTGTAAAGCAGGAGATGGGTCTCTTTACATACAATTGCTAAGCATTACTGGCTGGATGTTCACTCATCAGCTGATGGAAATTCTGGTAGAAGAGGGTGCTTCAAGCAACTGTGGAAAGAAGTACTCCCTCACAACAGTCAGGAGATTGCTCTGGTACATACCATTAGTATTTGGCTGCCATATTGGGAGAAGGAGTGGCACAGTGAATAAAGACTGGCACTAAGTTTGAAGCAGGGGAACCTGGTTCAATTCCCGGTGTTGGCTCCTTGTGACCTTGGGCAAGTCACTTTATCTCCCTGTTCCTCAGGCACCAAAAAATTGATTGTAATCTCCACGGGGCAGGGACCCGTGTCTGCAAAATGTCTATGTAATGAGCTAGGATATACTGTAGTGGTCATAAGAAGTGCTTCTACTTCCAGCTGTGAGGAGGAGAAATTATCCCATTAGTATTTGACTGCCATAGAGGACTTGAAGAAACAGAAATATCGGAAGGTACATTTCTTCTTTATCTAACCATATGATTGACAGATAACTGCAAACACCCTACAACATATTGCTTTGATACTGTATGAACTGTTTGTTGTGTGGTTAAAAGGGGACGATAGACAGCACACTGATAGTGTTAAATTTATGCAATTGCAGGGTGCACGGAACAAAAGGGGACCCTTATTCCCCTGTATAGTACTAACAAATCTACATAAGTACCAGCACTCACTGTCTAATAGCTAAATGATGAAAACAGTTGTAATGCAGAAAATACATTTAATAATAAAACAAACCAGAAATAAATCAAATGTGTTTGCAGAAACCAGTGTCACAAATGGGCATGTCACAAAGTGAGGGGTGGGGGGAAGGAAAAGGGGAAAAAAACATGAAACACAAGGAATATACACAAAAAACGGAGAACGGAAAGTATGCTAGGGGGGCGACGTTTCGAGGGACTACCTCTTCATCTGGCCCATTCCCCCCGGTCCAAAAGGTCCCAGAGGTAGTTCCCTAAGCCCCCCTTCCCCTATAACTGGTCAAATCAGGCACCCCAAAATTTTGGCGGGCCTTCGCTCGCAGGATGGATATCACCCTCCATTTTTCTTCAGGGTATCATCCCCAAACTAATGGGCAAACCGAGAGAATGAACCAGACGCTGGAGCAATATCTTCGATGCTTCATCGCGGACAGCCAGGATAATTGGGTAGATTTACTTCCATGGGCAGAGTTCTCCCATAATTCTCTAAAGAACAGCTCCACGCTGAAATCCCCTTTTTTCATTAATTATGGTTTTCACCCAGGTCAGCTGCCCATCACTTCAGTTCCTTCCGGGGTTCCAGCGGCTGATGACCGAATCAAGGATCTTCAGGAATCCTGGAAAAAGATTCAAGAGGCTTTGAGGAAGGCAACCCACAGACAAAAGGCACAGGTAGATCTTCACCGCTGTCAGGCACCAGTCTTCAAGCCAGGGGATAAAGTCTGGCTTTCCTCTAAGAACATTAGACTGAAGACTCCAAGCCACAAGCTGGCTCCCAGGTATTTGGGCCCATTCTCTGTAGTGGAACGGATCAATCCTGTGGCATACCGTTTGGAACTTCCTCCCTCCATGAGGATACCCTCCGTCTTCCACGTGTCACTGCTGAAACATGTATTCCAGAGTCCGCAGTTCCACAAGACACCGATTGATCCTAAACCAGTCATAGTTCAGGGGCAGGAGGAGTTTGAGATTCAGTCTGTTCTGGATTCCAGGAGGACGAGGGGTTCAGTGCAGTACCTGGTTCACTGGAAGGGCTTTGGCCCAGAGGAAAGATCTTGGGTACCCTACCATCAAATTCATGCTCCCAGACTGCTGAGACTGTTTCACTCTAAATTCCCCCAAAAGCCATATTGGAGTCGTCCTGAGGCCGCTCCTCAAAGGGGGGGTACTGTAAGACCTCGGGGAACACCTCTCCTAAAGAGGGTTCCTCCCCTGCCGCAACACACCCAGCGCTCCCCGGCCCCACAGACTCACCGCCGCGAGCAGGACCCTTCTCCTGTCTCTCTGGTTCCCGCGGTTGCCTCAGGACGTGCGGACTCCTCTGCCCTCTCGCGGGATGAACTCCCATCCCCTGCTGAGGCCGCGCGCACACACAGGGACTCCTCTGCCCTCTTGCGGGATAAACTCCCGTCCTCTGCTCAGGCCGCGCGCACCTCCTTCCACCTCACTCCCCGCGGTGGTGATTGAAAGCGCACATGCGCACGCACGAACCAGGACAGTGACGTCCTTTCACAGGGGTAGTTCACACCCCCAGCTGAGGCCGCGCGTTCCTCTCCTGTGCGGCGCATACGCCTGATGCGCGTGCACCGCCCACAAGCCTCCCATCCAGCACAGCTGTGGCAATCTTGTCCCCACCAATCCCTATCTTTCCTGAGGCCGCTCCCTCGTCACTCCCCCTCTCCCTATTGGTTCTTCCTCCTATTTATACCATGCTCAGCCATTTCTTCTTTGGCTGAGCATAGCTTTGTGTGACTTGTGTTACCCACGGTTGTGCCTGCCTCAGTTCCTTGTCTCTTTGTCTTTTCTAGTGCTCCCTTGTGTACCGAAACAGCTTGGCTGTGGACCCACTCTGGACTTCGACCCTTGGCCTACCCTGACTTCCTGTACTCCCCGAACCCCTTTACCTCGGCTTGCAGATTCTGACCTACCTCCCGGCTCTGGCCCCCAGGCTCTCGGTACCAACTATCTTCTGGAACCTCCCTTCTCGTCTGGCGAGTATCTTACTCTATCTTATACTACCAGACGGTTCCAGATGCCTATTTTCCACTTTCCAGGCGTGTCCCGTAGCTTTGGGTGCAGTTGTTACCCATCTCACCTCAGTTTCGGGGTCCCTCCTTGTCCGTGGTGAGCACAGCGTGACAAGTAGTGACAATCCCAGTTCCAGCCAATTGAGCCCGGTGCTGAGGAGGATTCTAGGGCTGCTGCGAGCTCATTGATGTAGATGTTAAAAAGTGTGCGACTCAGGCTGCAGCCCTGTCTAACTCCACGGCCTTGATGGAAGAAGTCTGTCCTTTTGTTATTAACTTTCACGCAGCATTTGTTTTCAGAGTACATACTTTTGATCGTTTTGATACGTATGTTCTCCCCCCTATTCCGCTCTCTAGTATTTTCAGCAATAGGCCTGGATGCCAGATGGAGTCGAAGTCCACGAAGCAAGCAAAGATTTTGCCCTTGTTGGTGTTGTGGACGTGCGTATTAATCAAGCTGTGTAAGGTATAGATGTGATCCGTGGTGCGGTGGTTTGGCAGGAAGCCTGTACGGTTCTTACTCAGTACCCTCTGCTCTGTCAGGAAGGTGAGGATTCTGCTGTTCAAGATGCTGTTGAACAGTTTCCCCAGGGTGCTGCTGACACAGATTCCTCTGTAATTGGATGGGTCCATCCTGTCTCCTTTCTTGTGGAAAGGGGTTATCAGTCCTTCGTTCCACAGTTTAGGGAAGTAGCCAGTAGTGAGGACCAGGTTGAACATTTTCAGTATTGCTTCTTGTATAGATGGATTGCTATACTTCAGCATCTCTTGTAGAATGCCATCTGGTCCGCTGGCTTTCTTGGTTTTTATTAGTTTTATTTTTTCTTTTATTTCTTGGATTGTGATTGGTATGTCCAGGGGGTTTTGGTTATCTTTTATAGTGTTCTCCAGTGATGTTTGTTTGGTGAGGATTTGTTTTTGTTCTTCCGTCAGGTTTTCTTCTGGGATTTCTTGGTAAAGGTCCTCGAAGTAGTTTTTCCAGATGTTGCCATTCTGAATGGCCAGGTGTCTGTTGTTCTGCTTAGTATCCAGGTGTTTCCAGGTTTGCCAGAAAGTATTTTAATCTAATGCTTCTTCAATTCTTTCTAAATTTTTGGCAGTGTGGTTTTGTTTTTTCTTCCTTAGGGTGTGCCTGTAGTGCTTTTTCTAAGGGTGCTTTTTCTAAGGGTGAAAAACAAAAATATACTGTGCGCAACTAATTAACCTCTATACAAATAAGTGATAAGGTGCAATAACCATAACCCCTCTAATTTAGTAGCCCAATGTAAAGCCACAAAAACCACAGTGAAGGTAGTAAAAATGATTCACATAACCGTGTAGTGAATAATGATGGCGTCTGCTGCTATAGAGATAGGGGGTGGCTCAGCACCCCCCAATACACTACAGAAATGGAAACAAAAAAAACAGCGCAAAACGCAAATGGTGAAGTAAGTAAATACAATTGTGTATTAAATAAGGGATACATAATCTGCGTACATCAAGTATAAAAAATTGAGCATTGAGTGTGTAAAACACACAGGTTACCACTCGGTGACTGCTGGTGTGGAAGTCAGATGCTTGCTTCCCTCAGTAGGTGCTTTAAACAGTAGCTGTAATGCAGGACCCTCTTGGGAACTCCTCTTCAAACTGTCAGCGTCTCCATAGGGAATTTCCCTTCAGATCAGCTGGGCTCCGCACTCGATATTGGCACTCAGAGGGTCCCCAGAAAGTTCAACAGGGACTGGAGCAGTTTATGAAGCTCCTCGATCCAAAACCGTCACACACGGAGGTGAGTCTGATGGCTGCAAGCGTACCCCCAGCGTGCCACACTGCCGCTTCGTTGCGGGACGCTGCGTGATGACGTCACCGTGTCAGCGACTAAGGATCGATCGGCAAGAGTGTTTCTCAGTCTCTCAAATGCCCGAAATTACACACAGAGATGTAGATAGCCAAAGCAATACCAATAAGTATAATCAATGTGACTGGCATTGAACAATAGACCGTAAATCATCCAACGCGTTTCGTAGTGATAACTACTTCTTCAGGGTAGATATTAACATTTCCCAGGGGTCTTAAATACCTCTCAAACAGCTCCAATTGGTTAGCCAATAAGTAATTGGCCAATCAATCATCTGGGCTGTGCAGTAGTCAGATTGACTAGGGAAATGCGAGCACTTTTTATTAAAACAACAACTTTATTAACACATACACTGGCGACACACTTTATTCGAGCTCGGCTAGTCCCACGAATTCGGGTATACCCGGGTGTATTGAGGTTTGTGACTGTTTTCTGCCCGAGTGCATTGAGGTATTTTCCAGGCAGGGATTGAAGCATTTTATTCCCGCTGGCTGCAATACTGCACAGTATATATATATATATACTGCATTACAATTCATGAATTTATGCCATCTGGTAGACACGCGAAGCATTGCAGCCTATTAAATCCTAATCATTATCATTTAACAGATCAGCCGCCCGTCAGCCAGGCATGAACCCAGGCTGGGAAGGCAAACACAACGGGGCTTGTCAGAGGTGAGGAGCGGCGCATTCCAGGTATCTGCCAGGTACATACTGGGTATTTGCTCGAATAAAGTGTGTCGGTGCAGTATGATAAAATACATCCTAACAAAAAACAGAGTTATATAAATAAATAATTAAAAATGTTCTGCAATAACATTGCCATTTCTTTTTCTAAGGGTGTTGCATTCCTTATCAAACCATTTTTCTTTGATTTTGTCATTTGTTGTTGGTCTGTTAGGGCTAGTTTTTTTCAGGTTTGATTTCTTTACTATTAGATGGAATATTTTGCTGAGATTTCTTACTGCCAGGTTTACGCCGTGTTTGTTTTGCTCGTAGTTTGTGTCCTGGATGCTTTGGAGTAGGTTTCCAACTTCTGAGCTGTTGATTATTTCTGTGTATGTCGCGAAGCTCTGTTTTGTCCATTTGTAGGTGGCTTTCAGGCTATGAAGGTTGGAGAGGGTTTTTTGTGGTGTGCTTGGTTGGTCTGGTCTTTTAATAAAGAGCAGGGTTTGATTGTGGTCTGATAGGGGTGATGCTGGTGTAACTATGAAAGCACTGATGGCTTGTGGGTCTATGTCGGTTATTGCGTAGTCCACTACGCTGCTGCCCAGCACAGAGCTATATGTGTATCTACCCAAAGAGTCTCCTCTTGTCCGTCCATTGATAATGTACAGTCCCGACACAGGTTTAGGAGCTCTTTACCATTTTTGTTTGTTGCGCTGTCGTAGCTGGTTCTTTGACGTGTCACAGAGCTATGACAAGTGTCATTTCCAAAGATGTAGTTATTTCCATCTGAAGATATGTAGTCCTGTTCTCTGCCTGTTCTGACGTTCAGTTCTCCACATATCAGCCCTTTACCCAGGGTCTGAAAGTGGATTGCCTCTGTCTGCAGGGTCTCGAAGATGTCTGGATTGTAGTATGGGGAGTCGGAGGGGGGGATGTATGCTGCACATAGGTATGTGTCATATAGATGGGTGAACATGGAGCCTTTTATTTGTAGCCACAAGTGGGTATCTCCTCTCTTCATTGGGTTTATTTGGCTGTTAGACAACACTCAGTCTCTCTCTCTGTCTCTCTCTCTCTCTTTCTCTCTGTGTCTCTCTCTGTGTCTCTGTCTCTCTCTCTCTGTCTCTCTCTCTCTGTGTCTCTCTCTCTCTGTCTCTCTCTCTCTCTCTCTCTCTCTCTGTCTCTCTCTCTGTCTCTCTCTCTGTCTCTATGTGTCTCTGTCTCTCTCTCTCTGTGTCTCTCTCTCTGTGTCTCTCTCTGTGTGTCTCTCTCTCTGTCTCTCTCTCTCTGTCTCTCTCTCTCTGTCTCTCTCTCTCTCTGTCTCTCTCTCTCTCTCTGCGTCTCACCCACACACCCCGTCTCTCTCTGTCTCTCTCAATCTGTCTCTCTCAGTCTCTCTCTCTGTCTCTCTCTCTATATATATATATATATATAAAATTTGGATGCGCAACAATATCAAAATAAGTAATTAAATACAGATAATTAAATGCTGCCTCAGAATTCTTAACCTCACACTCAGGTAAACATATAAAAAACATATATATATATGTGTGTGTGTGTGTGTGTGTGTGTGTACCTTACCGTGTTAGCCGTTAATAATCAAAAATGGAGGCGCATGTGCGACGGCGAAGTGGATGGAGTCCACATTAGAGTGTAAGCTCCATCCTTCACGGCACTAATTAGATCAGCGCATTTTCAAATAATAGAGTGAACTGTTACAGAATATAACAACCGGAGCACTTAAAGATGGCAACAAGAGCAAAATCGCAGCTATCAACCTCCGTTTTAACTGATTATTGTAACAAGGGCGATTTGGCATGAGTGGGAGGCTCGTGGGCCCCGACCCCATGGGAGGGCTCAGACTCAGAAGGGGGGACAAGTCGCAGGATCACAGAAATTATAGAGACCAGCAGTTGGTTACATGGAGAGACCTAAAGGAATTCTGTGGTGAAATTAAAGGAGAAATGGCAGAGCTGGGAAGGGATATTAATAGCATAGGTGACCGTACTGATGCTTTCGAAAAATATCTGGATTCAACGATTTAATGTCTCCAAAAAAATGAAAAAGCAACTGCACATTTAAAGTCCCTGATAAATGACTTGTCCGATTCACAAGAAGATACAGAGAACAGGGACAGACGGAACCATATTCATCTTTGAGGAGTTCCAGAGGAGTTCACAGACCCCACAGAAGACTACGTTTCAAAATGGCTAACGCACATGTTGCATGATAAATCTGAAGTGGATCTACACTTGGTTCGGTGCCATAGAGCACTTAGATCCAGACCTCAACCAGGAGAACCCAAGGGACATAATAATCAGATTCCACTTTTTCCGTATAAAGGAATAATTATGCCAAATTACAAGAGCAACTAATAATCTGGAGTTTGAGGGAGTCAAACTAATGGTCTTTCAGGACCTGTCCCCAACCACCTTATCTAAAAGGAGAAATCTCTTACCGGTTACAAAATCCCTGAGAGACAAAGGGATCTAGTGTCGCTAGGTTTTCCCCTTCGGGCTCCTTGTGCTAGAAAATGGTGCTGCCATCACTCAGAGGAGCTTAGAGGATAGTGAGGCCTTCCTGCAAAAATTGGGCCAAAATGCAGAATCAACTAACCTGCTGGCTGACGAGACATTTTCCCCCGACCTGGCGTGGAGAGAAATGAAGGTGTGGCGCGAAAGCAGAGAGATACGTCCCTTAATTGATGCCAATTAAGATCAATTAAGTTCTTAAAAGGGCCTTATCATGTGGTGTTCATTTTGTTCAAAGTTTTGCCAATAAAGTCGTTCCAGTTCAACAGCCTTCAGACACGGTGGCCATCTTGGATTTACAGCAGAGTTTCGGCGGTTACGGAGGCGGTAGCAATGTGAGACCCATTGCTGGATTGCCTAATCCGGATCTTTCACTGAGGATGCGCAGCGGCAAGATGTCCCCGGATGCCTCCTCCATTAGCAGCCCTGCCGGAAAGTGACATCGGGCTCCCCTGCTCACGACAGGTGAGGGGGGCTGGTGGTGGGGGGGAGAGGGGGAAACGGGGTGGTCGCTTCAGATCGGAGCAGGAGGTAGCTGCACAGGGGCAGCTGGGCAGTGGTGTAAACGGAAGGGGGTCCTGCTGACCCCCCCCCCTCCAGAACAGTAAGTAGGATTGATAAAGTTACACCTGAGCTGGAGTTGGGCAGAAAGGAGAGCGCAAACTTGATTCTGCTATAGGCATTCAAAGCCCTTATGGAGATCTGGGTGTCGGGGAGGAGGGGGGGAGGTCAGAGCCAGAAAGAATAAGGAATAGTGAAACTCACCTGACATATTGTGAATTGTGCATTAACCTTGGACACCGTGGCGTCTAGTCAAAACAACGCAATGTCAAAACAATGCAGGTGCACGCACAGGGGGTCATGGTGGAAGGGGGGAAGGAAAGGGAAAAAAAATCAAAGAGACATTGTTGGATGAGAGGACAGTGATCCAGTGGACATTTCCTCTCCTTGGAGTTGGGCTCTGGAGTGTTACCTGTGGCTGGTGAGGGGGGGGGGGCGGGGGAGAGGGGAGGAGATGGGGAGCATCCATATAGGTTGAGGCCACATGTCAGATCGGTGCTTCGCGGTCTTCCCCTCCCTAGGCGCTCTCTGGATGTGACTGAGAATGGGCAAATAGTTAAAGGGGTACAGTAGAAACTATGTTCTCCAAAAAAAACAATGCAGAGTTAACATAGTTCTTAGAAAGGCAGAACATTTGACTTTAGGCCTCAATAAGTTAGACAGTTAAGTTATTAAGTTATTACTCCAATATGATAAAGTAAAAATTTCTTTAAGAGTAACTGAATAATATACAAATAAAGAAATTAAAAAAAAAATATGGAAGAAAAGAAAAAGAGTTCAGAGATCCAAAAGGGGGATCGAAATATTCAATTTGTTAGGAACCTTGGAGAGAGACCCTTTGACTGTTAAATAGAACGGCCTGAGGGCATACATTCCTTAAAAACATTTTTGTGAATAAGATAAGTATACACGAGGGCTGTCTAGAAACACTTGAGATAGCTCCAAAAAAGGCTGGGATGATGCAGACACTAAAAGTTGATAATAGGGAATTAAACATGGGGGGCCTCGAGGGGCAGTATCAAAACAAACATAAGAAATGCGAGACATCTCTCTGTCTAGAGGTACACACAGGGCCCCCGGGACTTTGGGAATAAACATGAACAGTTCCTGATCTGGACTCCGTTACTACATGTTTTCCTTTTTGTTCCTTTCAATTCACTTACTGACTTATTTTAAAGTGTTTAATATGCAGTGCCGGAGCTGGGTCCACCCCGGCCGTTTACCTGCCCCTCAAGATGAGTGACCTGGATACTGTCCAGACACTCAATCAAGTTTTTTGAGAAACTGGGGACCGAGTTCACTCGGTTTACTGGACACCTCTTTTTGGTGTGCCTGTCACCAGTTCTGTCTCAAAGGCAAGAGAACCAAGCTTGGTTCTCCAGGTTCGTGCCTCCCCCTCCTTCCCCACCCTATCCCTCTCTTCCCATCCACCTAGAGGACCGTCCGTTCTCTCCTAGGTTCTACATCAAGATCGTCCTGGAGGCCTGGAAAGAACTTCTTAACTTAATAAGAAACCTGAACAATACAGAGACCAGTACAAAGACAAGAGATAGCTACCCTACTAAATCAAGATGGTAATAACTATAATTTCTTTTAATGTTAAGGGACTAAACAGCTCAGGAAAAAGACGAATAGCAATAGCAGAATATAATAGGATATAGGCTGATGTAATCTTACTCCAGGAAACACATTTTTTTTTTTTTTTTTTTATAAATATTTTTCCTTTATTGGTGTCTTTTGATGCATTGACAAATATAACAGTCATAACATAGCGAACAGTATGTCAAAGAGACACATTACAAGCATATAACAGGGAGACAGTTGGTGACACACAATAAACCTTTTTCCCATTTACAGTGGTGAAAAGAGAGGGGATGACGAAGGGCGGGTAGATAGTTGGGAACGACATGGGGAGAGAGCGGGGGGTAGGGGTGGGGGAGGGGAGGTTGTGGCGGGGGGGGGGGCGCCTTGGATCTCAGAAGTAAGGGATCTAGTGTTGCAGAAGGGCTTGTACCAGTGTCGGGGTTCCCTACCCCGGCCAAGGCTCCCAGGTTCTATAGAATTGTGGCATTTTTTGCCTCAACATGGCTGTCAGCCTCTCCATGTTCATGATCCCGTCTATCCTTGTAATTACTGTTCTCCTGGAGGGGGCCTTAACTTGCTTCCAGGCCGCAGCGATGCAGCATCTGGCGGCCGTAAGGATCGCAGATGTAAGTCTAGCTATGGGGGCAGGGAGGTCATCAATTGGTTTCCCCAGCACGTAGGTCAGGGGGTCCAAGGGAAACTCCAAGTCCAAAGTCTCAATCAGGAGGCTCTGGATCTGGGTCCAGAATCTCTGGATCTCTGGGCACGTCCACCAAATGTGGGACATGTCACCCCTTTGACCACATCCCCTCCAGCACTCGTCGGAGGTGCCTGGATAGATCTGGCTCAGTCTGCTCGGGGTCAGGTACCATTGGAATTAAATTTTGTAGATATTTTCTTTTGTGACAGAGCAAATTGATGTTTTGGTAGCAGCCTCCCAGACATCCTCCCAGTCCTCCAGGTCTATGGTGGTGTTCAGGTCTTCGCTCCACTTTTGCATATATGAGTGGTTGGGGGGGGGGGGTTGGGCTGCCTCCAGTGTTTTGTATATCTCAGAGATTAAGCCCCTCTGGTACTCTCCTTTGAGACACAGGGTCTCGAATCTGGAGCGCGTTGGGAATTTTAGACTAGGGGATTGGGCTCTCAGAAAGTGTCTAATCTGCAGGTATTGGAATATGGGGAGGTCAGGGGACGATAATCTATCTCTAAGTTCTCGGAGGGGCATGACCTCATCGCTTTCCAGCAGATCCGCAATCACTCTGATATTTAGGCCTTGAAATTGGCCGAATTGGGTTCGGGAGCAACCGGGCGGGAAGTCCGGGTTCCCGAAGATGGGGGTGAGTTGTGAGGGGGTTGAAGCTAGGCCATGTTTCCCTTTAGTTTTTATCCATGTCGACCACGTGCATCTCATTGCCCCCAGGTCGAATCTCAAGGGCTTTCTACTTTTATGGGTCTGGGACCACAGTAGGACCGAGAGGGGGGTGGGGGACGCGTGATGCATCTCTATTTGTAACCAGCAATTAGAGGTCGGGGGGTTGTTCCATACCACCGCCTGTCTCAGCTGGTCCGCCTGGTAATACCTGACTGCATCCGGTGCCCCCAGGCCCCCCCTCGTCCTCGACGCCAGAAGCAACGATCTTGGGACCCTAGGTCTTCGTTGCCGCCAAATAAAGCGCAGAATATGGGCTTGAAGATTCCTCAATTCTGCTAGTGGGACAGGGAGGGTCTGAAAGTAATAGAGCAGTCGGGGGAGGATATTCATTTTGGTGGACACTATTCTTCCAAACCACGAGATCTGGTGGGCATGCCAGGCCTTAAAGTCTCTCTCGATCTGGCGGAAGAGAGGGGGATAGTTGGCTTGGTACAATGAGCTGTACGAGCTCGCTATTTTTATCCCCAGATATTTGATGTGGGAGTTATACTCTTGTATTTAAAGTTATTTTGTAGGAGTTTCCATATGGGGTCTGGGAGGGAGATGTTGAGGGCCTCAGATTTGTCTGTGTTTATTTTGTAATCAGATAAGCGACCAAAATGGTCTAAAAGTTTCTCTAGGTTGGGGAGGGAGGTGTGCGGTTCAGACAAGGTTAGAATAACATAATCCGCAAACAGGGAGATTTTGTATTCCCTGTCCGCGATTAGAATGCCCTTTATGCTGGGTTCAGCTCTGATCCGCGCAGCTAGTGGCTCTATAGACAGGGCGAATAGGAGGGGGGATAGGGGGCAACCTTGCCTGGTACCGTTTTTGATCTTTATTGGGTTGGAGAGCCCACCTGGTCATTTTAGAAGGGCAGTGGGGTTGGTATAGAGGGCTCGCACCCCTTCGAGGAATGGGCCCGAGAAACCAAACTGGAGCATAGTTTGGTCAAGAAAAGACCATTTGATTCGGTCGAAGGCCTTCTCGACGTCGAGGCTGAGGATCAGGGCCTGGGATTGTTTGAGGTGCACGTGGTCTATAATATTAATAATTTTGCGGGTGTTGTCAGAGGCCTGTCTTCCTGACACAAAGCCCACCTGGTCTATATGAATCAATCTGGGGAGAATAGGGTTCAGTCTGTTTGCAAGGATCTTACTGAAAAGCTTGAGGTCAGTGTTTAGTAGGGATATCGGGTGGTAGCTGCCGCATTGAAGTGGGTCCTTACCCTCCTTATGTATGATGGCCAGGTTGGCTGCTGATATAGTGCTTGGGATCGGTTCTCCTTGTAGGAAAGAGTTGAACATTCCTAAGAGGTGAGGGGAGAGGGATGCTGCGAGTTTCTTGTAATAAGCGTTGGAGAACCCGTCTGGCCCGGGCGTCTTAGCTATTTTAAGTGAAGAGATGGCTTTATCCAGCTCTTCTTGAGTTATCTCCTGGTTCAGGAACTCAAGTTCTTCTTGTGAAAGGGTCGGGAGGTTACATTGGGTTAAGTACTCTGAGGTCGCCTTGGCGCTATCATGTATTTGGTTGGGGGGGGGTGGAGGTTGTAGAGGTCCGTATAGAACTCCGCGAATTCTTGCGCGATGTCTTTTTCATTGTATGAAATCTGGCCGTTTTTGGTCCTGATTTTCGTAATCTGGGCCTTAGTTTTAATGCCTCTTAATTTCGAGGCCAGGAGCTTGTCCGCTTTATTGCCCCTATCGTAGAACCTCTGGTTGGTCCAATTCAGCGCTCTCTCTACCTCGTCAAGCTGCAGTACTTTTAATTCCGATCTTGCCTTATCAAGGGTTCTAAGCACTTTTTTCAAGGAGGATTGTTTGTGTTGACGCTCTAGGGCTAAGATTTTTTCAGTGACTTCTTTTTGGGCTTTTTGTTTCAATTTCTTCTTATAGGAGGCTAAAGAGATGAGTTCTCCTCTGATAGTGGCTTTGTGCGCTTCCCAGAGCATTGCTGCTGCTGAGACCGAGCCTTTATTTATTCGGAAAAAAGTGCTTAGTTTTTGTTTGATCGTCTTGACCACCTGTGGGTCATTGAGGAGCGAATCGTTGAGTTTCCATTTGTACGCAGATGACTTGACGAATGGCAGAGAGAGGGTGAGTGCGATAGGGGCATGGTCGGACCAAGTAATTGGGCCTATGTCAGAGTGGGAGGATGCCTGGAGCACATTATTGGTGCCTAGAAAGTAGTCGATCCGCGAGTAAGACTGATGGGGGGCTGAGAAGAAGGTGTAGTCTCTCTGGCCCACGTGCTGGGTCCGCCAAATATCTGACAGCGAGTAATCTTTTAAGATGTCTCGGAACTTTTTGGCTTTTTTCTGTATCTGGGCAGAGTATGGGGTCGCAAACTGACCAGATTTGTCTTGGTCCGGGTTTAGGAACATGTTTGTGTCTCCGACTAGGAGAAGAGAGGAGAGCGTCGATTGATCTAAAGTTCCGAGGAGATTCTGGAGGAATTGGGTCTGGTTTTCGTTAGGGGCATATATATTAAGCATGGCTATGGGGGAGCCTGACAGTGACCCTTGGAGTAGTACGTATTGTCCCTCTGGGTCTTTGGTTACTTTTGTTGAGGCGAACGGGATGTTATTCCTAATTAGTATGGCCACACCTCGTTTTTTGTTGGGGGAGGATGCGTAAAACGCTTGGGGGAACGTGTGTTTGAATGTGTTGGGCGGGTCTGGGGAATTGAAGTGAGTTTCTTGGATACAGATTATGTCGCCTTTAGTCTTTTTAAGTTCTTGTAAGGCTAATTTGCGTTTGCGGAACGAATTGAGACCCTTGACATTGAGGGAGATAATTTTAATCGACGCCATTAGTGGGGGGGGGGGGGTGGATCCCAGGAGAGAACCCCTGGCCCCCGAGTTGTTCCCACGTCAGGGTTGAGTAGAACCTTAGAGCACAAGGGCGGGGGGGGCTTCAGATTGTCCCTGAGGGGGGCTCTGGGAGAGGCCTGTGGGGGGGGGAGGGGAGAGGGGGGAGGGGAAGGGGGGGAGAACACAAGAGGGCAAGAAAGAAAGTGGGCTATCCGGGAGCCCAAAAAAGATTTCTCTTGACACCGTGGTGGCAAGGGAAGGGGCACAAAAAAACCCCTGGAGAACTTTTCGGGGCGTCAAACACAGAATAGGGCCAGCGAACGAGGTCCAACACCCTCGCTGTGTGGCAGTAGGGGGGGGGGGGGAGGGGAACTTGGGTATAGGGCTGCGTTTGGCACATAGATATGAGTACATAACATTACATTGTGGAGAACCCAGTAGTTTTGTATGGGATAGGGTTCCGATCAGTTTTTGGGTCTTGTTACGGGGGCGTAGGAGGGGAAGGGAGAGGGGGGTAGGGGGGGAGGGGGATGGGGTGGGGGGGATGGAGAGGGGGGAGGGGGGGAGGGGGATGGGGTGGGGGGGAGGGGGGATGGGGAGGTGTGAGGAGGGGGGGGAACGGGAGGAGAAGAGGGAGGGGGAGGGGGAGGAGGGGAGATGGAGGGGGAGGGGGGGAGGGAGGGGGGAGGGGGGGGGGAGACGGGGAGGGAGGGGAGGGGGGAGGGGGGAGAGGGGAGGGGGGAGAGGGGAGGGGGGAGAGGGGAGGGAGGGGGGCGGAGAGGGGAGGGAGGGGGGAGGGGGGAAGAGGGGGGTGGAGGGAGGGGGGGAGAGGGGAGGGGGAGAGGGGAAGGGGGGAGAGGGGAGTGGAGGGAGGGGGGAAGAGGGGAGGGGGGGTGGAGAGGGGAGGGTGGAGGGAGGGGGGGGAGAGGGGAGGGGGGGTGGAGAGGGGAGGGTGTAGGGAGGGGGGAGGGGGGGTGTAGGGAGGGGAGGGGGGGGGGACAGGGGTGGAGGGAGGGGGGAGGGGGGGTAGGGGGGAGTGGGGAGGGATGGAGGGGGCTGGAGGGAGGGGGGGAGGGGGGTGGAGGGAGGGGGGGGTGGAGGGACAGGGGAGGGGGGGTACCATGGGGTATACTTTGGAGCTCATAGGGGGAACCCAGATGTAAACATTGTCTAAAAAGTGCGCCTAGGTGCTGGGGTTATGGGGGTGGGGATGGGGGTGGGGGTACCTTTATAGGTGGAAAGCCTGCAAATCCGTACAGTACATATACATTTTTACTAAATCCTGAGCAGGTAGTGTTGCATATTTATAGGGGGGGAGGGGGGGGGAGGAGAGAGGGGAGGGATGGGGGAGGAGGGGGAACAGGGGGGGAGAGGGGTGGTGGAGGGGAGGGGGGCGCCAGGGAGCACACTGTTTTTACCAACTTATTCAGGCATTGTGCTTAACTCTTGCCTAAGCAGTGTTGGTTCAGACGCTGCGACAGAGCAGTAGTAGAACGATAACATGGGCCCGTAGGTGGGCTTGTTATTATAGTGCAAGGCATATATACTCCAGGTCCTGAGCCCGGAGCCTTATAGTGGCGAGACAAGCCAAAGACATGTGGGGCCCATTTCTGTCACAACCTTTGGGGGGGGGGGGGGGGTAGAGCCGACCTGATCGCAAAGAGATCTGGAGTGGGGTAGGGTTCCTGTAAACATAGCGATACAGAGCTGTTGGAGCAGTTATGCATAGTTCAGTCCATAGTTGGAGGAGACAAGTCTCATTGGGGGATAGTGGAGGCCACTAATGTCTGCTGAGGGCCCGCCGAACTGGCCCCTAGCTCGGCTGGTGAGGGGGGGGGACTCTTCGGGGGCAGGGGGTGCTACAAAGTTGGGGGGGTGTTCGCACTCGGGGTAGGGGGAGTGGGGGGGAAGCTGGAGGGGGGAGGGGGGGAAAGCTGGAGGGGGGGAAGCTGGAGGGGTGAGGGGCCGGGGAAGGAGAGGGGGGGGGGGAGCCCATGACCTAGTGCATTGGGGCCTACAGGGCCTCCGTGGGGCGAAAAGAGTTCGCGGTGGCCATCTTTAATAAGTTTTTATGTCCACCAGCGTTTGGCTCCGGGGAGGGGTGCTGAGATAGCTGGATTTCGGGCGTCGTCTCTGTCCGTGGAGAGACTGTGGTGAGAGTTTGGCTTGCGGTGGTGCGCGGCCGGGGGGCCATCTTCGGTGAGCGGGTTGTCTGGAGGGGACAAAGACCTTGAGGTGAGGTGAGGTGTGTTGTGGGGGGGGGGTTTACTGTGGTAGAGGTTTCTTCTGGGTCTGCTAGTCAAATGGCTGAGTTGAGTGCGTAGGATCAGGGGAGGTTGCCTGGCGTGCTCGAGGGAGATTTATTGTCGTTGTTGGGGCACGGCTTGTGTAGGGTGCCGGGGAGGGTGCCCTGAGTCCTCTTCAGTTCCAGGGGATAGCAGGACCATCGGGGTTCAGCAGAGTCTTTGGCTAGCCAGCCTCTCCGATGCACGGGGGGTGTTTGGGGGTCTGATTCAGCCGCCGCTCCAGGGGGAGGGGCAGTTGTTCTTCTGTGGAGGGGGGATCCCCAGTGCTTTAAGGAAGTCTCTCGTGTCTTCAGGGGCAGACACCGTGTAGTGGCGTCCATTACGGAGCACCACGAGCTTAAAGGGGAATCCCCAGCGATACTTAACCCCCTGGTCTCGTAAGTAGGAGGTAAGTGGTCTCAGTGCGTTCCTCTTATTCACTGTTAGGCGAGAAAGGTCGTTAAAAAGCTGGATGGCCACTCCATCCATCGTCACGGTGCGCAGATCTCTGGCGGCCGCCATGATCCGCTCCTTTGCTGAGTAGGCGTGCATTCTGAGCACCACGTCTCTATGCCGGTTGGGGTCCGATGGTTTTGGGCCCAGAGCTCGGTGTGTAGATCGTGCTCGGATAGGTCAGGCACCAATTGTAGAAAGAGTCTGCGAAGGTAGGGTTGCAGTTCCTCATGGGAGATGGCTTCGGGGATATTTCTGAGGCGAATGTTCTGCCTCCTCTCCCTGTTCTCGAGGTCCTCGAGGGCATTTTGCAAGTCGCGGATCGTATCCCCACATCTTGAGACCTCCTCGTGGGTCTCGGCCTGTGCATTGGATACTCCCTCCATTTTTGCCACCAGGTCCTCGGTCCTTTCTGTAAGAGCTCCCACCTCGGCTCGTATGGTCTGGAGGGCCTTCTCTGTATCCTCCTGTACTCCCCTCCTCATTTTGGCTATGAGTGAATCGAAAAATTCTTTATTTAGAACAGGGTGGTCCGTCTCGGGTTGGCCGTGCCTGTCGCTGTGCACCGCGTGCTCCGGCTCCTCCTCGGCGCCATCTTGTCCTTCAGGGCTGATATCTTCCTGGCGCTGGGTCGGAGCAAAGAACTTTGTGACTGGGTTTGGGTTTCATTTTTGAGCCTTCCCCGTCATCTCCCTGATGTTAGCGGCCGGGGTGTGTACCAAATTCGGGAAGTTTGGGATGGGGGAAAGTGCCTATTCTGATAGCTTTTATGCGAGGGTGCCGGGAGCTCTCTTCCTAGCTAACCATCTTCGGTGACGTCACCGGAAGTCTCCCCAGGAAACACATTTTAGTAACAAAAGTTCACAAAATATTTTGATAAACATAGTTACATAGTTACATAGTAGATGAGGTTGAAAAAAGACATACGTCCATCAAGTTCAACCTATGCTGAATTTAGACAACAGATACTTTATCCTTTATCTATACTTACTTATTGATCCAGAGGAAGGCAAACAAAAAACCCCAGAGTCATATCATCCAATGATGTCACATAAGGAGGAAAATAAATTCCTTCCTGACTCCAAGAATTGGCAATTGGATTAATCCCTGGATCAACATATTTCCCATGTATACTTATTTTGAATATCCCTGTATACCTTTCCTTTCTAAAAAGATGTCCAACCTTTTTTTGAACAAATCGATTGTATCTGCCATCACAGTCTCCATGGGTAATGAATTCCACATTTTATCTGCCCTTCCTGTAAAGAACCCTTTCCTTTGTTGCTGGAGAAATCTCCTTTCCTCCAGCGTTAAGGGATGGCCCATTACAGAAAATGTTATGTTTCCTCCTCGACCAAATAGAAAAGAGGGGTAGCAATACTCTTCCATAATAAATGTTCATTTAAAATGGATTTAGTTAAAAAAAGACAAGGAAGGTAGATACCTAATACTCACAGGTTCAATTGACATCCACCTTATAACTCTAGCCTCCATATACAGTATGCCCCTTTGCGAACACAGTCTTCAGCATTTTAAACAAAGTAACAAAAGGGCAGTTGATAGTGGCCAGTGATATCAACACTGTTATGAACCACAAGCTGGCCCCTTTAGAACAAACAACAAAGACAACCCAGCCACCTTGAGGTTGGGTTTACGAATAAATAATCTAGTGATATATGGAGGGAACTCCATCCCTTTGAAAGGGATTAAACTTTCTTTTCTCACCCCCACTCAACCTACAGCAGAATCGATTACTTCTTTGTATCGAGCAGACTGGTCCCGAAGATCCCACACCGGGATCCATGATATTTCAAGGTCCGATCACGCACCAATAGAGCTAACGTGCACCCAATTAGTCCTAGACAGACCTGGAGCAAACTGGAAACTTAATCTCTACTGAAAATCCCAGATATTTCACAGCTAATACATAATGAAATAGATCAATTCTTCTTTAGATTAAATAAGGGCACAGTAGATTCCCATTCGACTCTCTGGGATGCATACAAAGCAACTTTACAAGGTGCTTTAATCAGTATTGCAGCCAAAAGAAAAAGAGAAAGGAATGCGAAAATTGTGCTGCTACAGACAAAACTGAATGACCTCTCAAAAAAACATAAACAAAATAACAATCCGGCCACCCTTAAACAAATCAAGGATGTCAAAATTGAATTTAACCTACTTTTAACCTCCCAGGCGATAACTCGCTAAATTGGTCAAAAAGGCAATTTTTCGAGAAAGCAAACAGGCCAGATACTATGCTAGCAAATAAATTGAGAAACAAACTCCCAAACTATAATATTAAGGCCATAAGATTAAAATCAGGAGCCCCCACAGCCAACCCTAAATTAATAGTGGAAGAATTGAAATCATTTAATGAAGACCTTTATAATGGAGAAAAAGTGGCATGCAACCCCAACACAAAAAGAGCTATGCAAGATTTTCTACCAAGCTCAAACTTACCAAGATTGAATGATTGGGAAAGGGAAAACTGGGAGGGAACTTTACCATGGAAGAAATCACGCAACTGATCATATACCTGAAATCATCTAAGGCCCCGGGCCCAGATGGTTTATCGGGTCTTTACTACAAAAAAATATATTAAATTTCTAGCCCCACACTTGCTCCGAATGTTCAATGAGGTATTGGCAGGGGCCCTTTTCCCGGAACACATGCTCCAAGCGTCAATATCCCTAATCTATAAACAAGGAAAAGATCCCCTTGATTGTAAGAGCATTAGACCAATCTCTCTCATAAACACATATGTTAAAATTGACACAAAATTAATTGCCAACAGATTAAGTCATATCCTATCTAGATCAATTTGGATTTATAAAGGATCGGCAGGCAGCTGACAATACACAACGAATCATTATCTCATTGATATGATAGAAATAGCTAATTCAAAACAAGTACAAGTTATGGTGTTAAGTTTAGATGCAGAATAGGATTTACTAGGCATATTTAAAAGCTATGATCGGAGCGTTTGGTTTCGGAGAATAGATAACGACCGCAATAATATCATTATACTCAAGGCTTCCCCTCTGATCCCTTTAAGCTCAAAAGTGGCACAAGACTTGTATGCCCCCTCTTGCCCCTTCTCTTTGCTCTGTGTATGGAGCACTGGAGGCCCAAATTCGCCGCAGTCCAGATATCTCGGGGCTTAAATTCAATAAACAAATGCATAAAATTGCCCTGTATGCAGATGATGTCTTTGTGGTGCTGTCCAAATCCCTCACCTCACTACCAAATCTATTCAACTTGCTAGGAAAATTCAACAAAATCTCAGGTTTCAAAATTAATCAATCCAAGTCTGAAGCGCTAAATATAAATTTACCAAAAACAATAAAAAAATTCATAACACTCAATTTCAATTGGCAACATAAAGTGCTCAAATATTTGGGTTAGATATCAGAATGGATTATAATTCTATTTACAAAGCAAATTTCCCTAAACTAATTTGGTCCTTAAGAGAAGATATTAGACGTTGGTCAAAACACAACATATCTTGGATTGGGAAGATATATAGTGTAAAAATGAACCTCCTCCCATGCATACTTTATCTATTCCAAACACTGCCGGTGCCACTAAGCCTGAAGGAAATATTCTCACTTCAGTCTGCAACCTCCAAGTTTAAATGGCGAGGTAAAAAAGCAAGAGTACAAAACAGACCCTTCTAATCACCCCTGGAGATGACGTGAGTGGGTTTCATTGGTATTAGACTCATAGCTAAGTATTGACTGCTGTATCCTTCATGGCTGGCACGCCTGCTAATCACCCCTGGAGATGACGTGAGTGGGTTTCATTGGTATTAGACTCTTATAGCTAAGTATTGACTGCTGTATCCTTCATGGCTGGCACGCCTGATAATCACCCCTGGAGATGACTCTTATAGCTAAGTATTGACTGCTGTAATTTTGTCACTTACAAGTCTATATTTGCCTACCCACTCCCACTGGTATCTCCAGGGTTAATGATTTATCGTTTATTGAACTGGATGGAATCACCCTGGGTTTGAGCACCCTAATTTTCTCACCTTCTGAAACAAACTACGGAAGGAGGAGTAGCGGTACCTTGGCTGATATCATACTATAAGGCAGCCCAATTATGCCAAATTTCTCAATGGCAGACTGACCCAGAATTGAAACGGTGGGTAGCATTAGAGAGAGAAGTTTGCTCCCCATTGGAATTAAACAATCTAATTTGAAGCCCAAAAATTGTGCAGAAAGGTATACAATGGCCGCTGTCCTCTATGACCAATTCTTTGTCAATCTGGGAGGCATCTAAATTTAAATGCGGTCTAACTACCAAAAATACACTGATGACACCATTATGGGATAACCCAAATTTTGCTCCAGCTATGAATAGTGTTTAGTTCTCAAAATGGAAAAAAAAATAGTATACTCAGACTTACAGATCTGGAGGGTAATAACAAGATTAAATCATTTGAACAAATTAAATCTGACAAAAAAAATCCTCAATCTGAATTCTATACTGTAGATACCTCCAGATCAGAGCATTTTATAACAAACACAAACCTCACCCCCCATTAACCAATTTTGAAAAGCTCTATCTTATAGAGACTGATACACGTGGACTCACATCGCAAATGTATAGAGAAGTAATCGGTTCTGGCCCTAAGGTATTCCATAAATTATGATATATATTGAAATGGGAAGCAGACCTTGGAGAAGTCTTTGAACCAGATGAATGGACTCTGATCGTTACGGCGGCATCTAAAAGCTCAATATGCATGACATTGAAGGAGAATGCATACTGTATAAGGTACTGATGAGATGGTATCTCACCCCAGTTAAATGAAAAGCTGATACAGCAATGTTATTTTGATCACAGTCACAGTCTATGCTATTTGATCTGATTTTAAACCCCTTTATTTTATATTCATTGATGACAATAAAGAATATTTTTAATATTATCACAACCCTTTTGCTGTGATTGAGTGCTCACATACTAGGTTTCTTTTTTCTCTTCTGTATGCCATACTCAAAGGTAATCTTAGAACACTGAAAGAAAGATGGTTGCATGAATACAAATTGATGCAACTCTTTGGGACACTTAGCGGTATATATATATATATGTGTAGCCGTGTCCCCCTCTGCATGTCGCCCCCCTCACCTTGCTGGCGATCGCGGGTGCCGCCGAGCCCAATGGCGGTTCCGTCGGGCGGCCGCAAGAGTGGTGCAGTAGGATCCTTCTTCGGGGGGTTGCCGGGGATGCGTGCGGCCGGTTGCTAGGGCCGCGATTGCGTTGCGAGGACTCCCGGCGCTCCCGAAGCAGGGCGGCAGGGCGCCGCCATCTTCTATGTGGTTGCGCATGCGCAATGGGCTCCCTCACCACTGTGGCCACTACGGAGGTTGGCGCATGGGCAGGACAAGTGCGCAAACAGGAGCCAATGAAAGGAGGACTCCAGTTAGGGACTACAAGACCCATGAGCCTTAGGGGACCCCACGTGACACCAGGGAGCCAATAGGGCTGCAGCATCTCACTGCAGAGGTGATTAGATTTTTCGCGGGCTCTGAGCACGTTAGTCAGTCGGCGTCAGGAGCAGCTAGGGGAAGGAGGTAGGGTGCAGGTGTCAGTGACTCCCTGTACTAGGCCAGCAGCCCCCTAGACCCCAGATAGCCCTGAGCCACCAGTAGTGTTGTGATGTTCAGGGACAGGCCCCAGTTCAGGGACCCTGCCCCTTATTATTATCCAGAGTCAGTTAAGGACACAGCGGACGCTGCGCGTCCATCCAGAGGTTTGGGCTCAGACCTCTGCTGCGGTTGCAACAGCCATCCGGGTGGGATTGCCCCGGATGGTAGTTCCTGTATTCACTCGTCATCGGGATCCTTTGCGAAGATCCTTGGCAGGCCCGGGCACTGGAGTGCTCGGCAGGTATTCTTCAAGTGCACCAACGATACCATCTATTCATACAAGACATAGTGGCTGCGCAGTCACACACATACTAAACTCACTTGAGGGTGGAGGACATATTGTGTGGGGTACTGGACACGGGGTGGGATCACCCGGTGTAGGTGGGAGCATCCTGTGAGACGCAGTAGTTAGTGACTCCTCTAGAGAGGGACACCTGTTGATATCTATATGAATACGTACATTTGCTACAGTAAAGTCATTGGTTGTTTTACATGCTGTGTGTGTGATATATATAAATTGTCCTGCGAGGACCACTCCCCCTCTGGTGGGAGCCATCGCAGGTGGAGGCGCTGCACCGAGTACGAGGTTACTCCTATTATTATACGTGCCCCAGGCTCCCCGTGGTGGAGGCTTAGGCCCCCTGTGAACCTAACAGGTAAAGCACCACACCTGGTAACATTAGGTTCCCCGCACACATACCATATGCTATTGGGTGGGGGAATACCCGTTACATATATATATATGTGCGCTGGGTGATAATGGTGAAAGGTGGGGTTGCAGACCTGTCTAAGACATGCAAATGAGCATACAGGATTATTTCAGGAATATTGCACCTACATCAAATGAAATATTCCTGTATGCTCATTTGCATGTCTTAGACAGGTCTGCAACCCCACCTTTCACCATTATCACCCAAGCGCACAGCACTTCCACTGCAGCAAGGGATTCTGGGAAATGACATGCAAATGGGCACACAGTGTCACCTTTTGCTTCAAAACCATTTTCAACATGGTTCCCTATAGGCTTAAGATTGCTGCATGGTCACAGCTTTAAGCACAGCCAAGGTTAAGATGCAGAGCCAGAAAACCCACCCACAGACAGCCGTTTCGACCTTAATGGGTCTCATCAGTGTGGGGTTGGTTAACTGGCTATGCAATTAAGCAATGAGGATGAGGTTTACCATACTTAGTTAAGTTATGGTGGGTAAAAAAAGTGACAAAAACCCTCCACAGCAAAGCATATAGCAAATGGAAATATTCTTGTATGCTCATTTGCATGTCTTAGACAGGTCTGCAACCCCGCCTTTCACCATTATCACCCAGCACACAGCACTTCCACTGCAGCAAGGGATTCTGGGAAATGACATGCAAATGGGCAGACAGTGTCACCTTTTGCTTCAAAACCATTTTTAACATGGTTCCCTATAGGCTGTGCTTAAAGCTGTGATCATGCAGCAAAATCCAAATATTATAATATATATATATTAGAACTACTGTCTCTTTGGATTTTCTATATGCTGGAATGTACCTTAGTACAAAAGGGCATTGTTTCATGAAATGTTTTAAATTATAAAAATATGATTACACGGAGTACAGATGTAGGAAGACTTACTGTTTCCGTGACCACAGAAAGCAAAGTGTACTGTATTTCCTCAGTATTTATTAGCATGTCACAGCTCCATGACCACGCTTGAACCATGGCTGCCAAATGAGTGTTTGTGGCTGCAGTAGTACTTTGCAGTAATAATAGGCTATGTTAGTGTGTATTTAATCTAAATTCAATGCACAGTCTTCCGAGACTATTGCTACAGTAATAAATGGTTTGTACTGTTCTGTTCCCATACACTCTTTCAATGCTAGGAAACTTCAGATAACATACAGTCAGTCTTTCTAAATTATGAAATATTTATTGAAGTAAATCCATGAATAGAGGAATAATAAAGGCTTGGGAAAATAATACAATCTTCTTCTGTACCATTTCACCTGTAAGATACATGTAATGAAAAAGAAATTGATGCATTAATTAAACTGTGCTGCAGTGTCTGTACACACTATCTAAACTGTACAGATGCATTTGTGTGCATGTGTAGCACAGGTATATTGAAAATAATGCATACATTACTTTAATGATCGAATAGGGATGTTCTGTCTCGCTGGTTTCAGTTTCTACAGAAACAAGGTGTTGACGTTGATCAACCTTCAGAATTTGTAAAACGAGGCTGAAAACGAGGTTGAAAACAATGGCAAAATGACACTGCACCCCCCGGCTAAATTAAACCACAAACTGTATTCATGTAAAAATCTCATGTTTTCATCAGTCAGTTTCAGTCACTGATTACTGCAGCCCACAATCCTCAGTTACAGTAAAAGTCCTTTAATTGTGTCTTTCACGCTCTTGAATTCTGCACTAGTGTATTTATACTGTATCCCAAGATCATTTAAAATAGCTCTCTTCAAATTATTCAGTTAGCCTTCTTACCACAGAAGCCATGAAAGTTCATGTCTGGGGAAGGAGGGGGGGGGGGGTGCATGCTCACTGAAGATTGGGATCAAACCCTAGTGCAGGAGCTCCACTTAAGTGGGACAACATATCAGCTTGGCACTCGTGCTCGTCTTCAATCAGGAAGCGGACCCGCAGGGCTCAGGTAGGGATGCAGAATAACGGATCAGAGCTCAGGGACAGAGTCCTGTTAGAGTATCCAAAGTAGGTATGCTGGCAGAGATCCAGGCTGGTGGCAGCGGTGCAACGTCCAGTAAACAGGCAAAGTCAGGGCAGGCAGAAAGCAGCGAGGTCGGGGTCACGGTCCGGGGTCAGCGACAGGGGAATCCAAACAGACAAAAGGGTAAACTGTGACAGCGTAGACAACAGGAACTGCAAATGTTAGAACCTTTCTCGGCGACTTCCACTTGGAACTGAAGCCTTACTGCACCGACACACTTTATTCGAGCAAATACCCAGTATGTACCTGGCAGATACATGGAATGCGCCGCTCCTCACCTCTGACAAGCCCCGTTGCGTTTGCCTTCCCAGCCTGGGTTCATGCCTGGCTGACGGGCGGCTGATCTGTTAAATGATAATGATTAGGATTTAATAGGCTGCAATGCTTCGCGTGTCTACCAGATGGCATAAATTCATGAATTGTAATGCAGTATATATATATATATATATATCAAAACAAAAATTAAGGAGCGCCTATTATTACAACCTGCCTAACTGTGAGCAAGTTAGCTACTGTGTTGAGACAACCTATGGGGTGGCCAGAGGGGGTTATAATTATAAAATAGATCCTATGTTAAAGGGGTAACACATGTTAAGTAAATTTTACTTTAATGAAAACTACTATAAAAAATGTAAAAAAAAAAATATAAAAATATATATTAAAAAATACATAAAAATTATTGAAAAAACACCAAAACCTTAAAAAACATAGAGTCCAGTTCCAATAAAGTGCATCCAGGTAATGGCAGCCCGTTTAAAAGGGATCACAACTCCCTTGTAGATACCTATGAAAGAAAAAGAGAAAAAAACAGGCGCACACCTAGTGCATTAAGGTAAAACAAACAATTTATGGAACATTAAAAAAGACAAATGCCCACTCACAAGTCAAACGGTAAAATAAAGCAGTTATGAGATTGGCTCTCATATGCCAGTAGTAGCGTCCGGATCAGCAATGGAGACCTGTCCTACACGTGTGGCTCATCCCCTGAAGAAGTCATCTTTGATGACGAAAGGCGTTGGGCGTGGCTAAGACGGAGGAGGCACTTTCCCACTGAATGCAGCTATCGCGGACTATTTGGATTGCAGTGTGAGAGCGGCGAGCCAGACAGGAAAAGCGGACACATCCTTACCACTCCTGGGAGTGCAGCAGCCAGACGCAAGCAAGCTAGGGCACAGGCTGTGGTTCCTGTGGTTCCCGGAGGGATATCCTATTGCGGGGCACACGACCGGGAGGACGTCACTTCCGGTGAAGGAGACTGAGCCACACGTGTAGGACAGGTCTCCATTGCTGATCCGGACGCTACTACTGGCATATGAGAGCCAATCTCATAACTGCTTTATTTTACCGTTTGACTTGTGAGTGGGCATTTGTCTTTTTTAATGTTCCATAAATTGTTTGTTTTACCTTAATGCACTAGGTGTGCGCCTGTTTTTTTCTCTTTTTCTTTCATAGGTATCTACAAGGGAGTTGTGATCCCTTTTAAACGGGCTTTAAAAAAGACAAATGCCCACTCACAAGTCAAACGGTAAAATAAAGCAGTTATGAGATTGGCTCTCATGCCAGTAGTAGCGTCCGGATCAGCAATGGAGACCTGTCCTACACGTGTGGCTCAGTCTCCTTCACCGGAAGTGACGTCCTCCCGGTCGTGTGCCCCGCAATAGGATATCCCTCCGGGAACCACAGGAACCACAGCCTGTGCCCTAGCTTGCTTGCGTCTGGCTGCTGCACTCCCAGGAGTGGTAAGGATGTGTCCGCTTTTCCTGTCTGGCTCGCCGCTCTCACACTGCAATCCAAATAGTCCGCGATAGCTGCATTCAGTGGGAAAGTGCCTCCTCCGTCTTAGCCACGCCCAACGCGTTTCGTCATCAAAGATGACTTCTTCAGGGGATGAGCCACACGTGTAGGACAGGTCTCCATTGCTGATCCGGACGCTACTACTGGCATATGAGAGCCAATCTCATAACTGCTTTATTTTACCGTTTGACTTGTGAGTGGGCATTTGTCTTTTTTAATGTTCCATAAATTGTTTGTTTTACCTTAATGCACTAGGTGTGCGCCTGTTTTTTTCTCTTTTTCTTTCATATATATATATATATATATATATACTGTGCAGTATTGCAGCCAGCGGGAATAAAATGCTTCAATCCCTGCCTGGAAAATACCTCAATGCACTCGGGCAGAAAACAGTCACAAACCTCAATACACCCGGGTATACCCGAATTCGTGGGACTAGCCGAGCTCGAATAAAGTGTGTCGCCAGTGTATATAGCAGGCTGCCAATACAAAAAATGGCCAAACTGAGCAGAAAGGGCAGGCAACTTGGAAAACCTGAACTGCAGCAAAATCCGTCACGGATCGAGCAGAATTCTTACATTACCCCCCTCTTGAGGAGAGACCTCCGGGCGATCAAAGCCAATTTGGCAAGAAATTTCCGATGAAACGCCCAGACCAGGTTGGGGGCATGGACATCCCAGGATTTGATCCAAGAATTCTCTTTAGGTCCATAACCCTTCCAATGGACCAGGTACTGTGGCCCGCCAGAGGATCTACAGGAATCCAGTATCTGACATATTCAAATTCTTCCTGGCCAGCCACCAAGAACAGTCTAGGAGGAGGGGAATAGGAGGCGAGATGGTGTTCTGGACGAACGGCTTGAGGAGGAAGACATTGAAAACTGGAAGTATTCTTAAGCTATCCGGAAGTTCCAGTTTGAATGCCACCAGGTTGACCTGTTTCAGGATTTTGTAAGGTTCAATGAACTTGGACCCAAGTTTGGAGGAAGGTAGTTTCAGCAGTATATTTTTTGTAGCCAGCCAAACCTGATCTCCCACTTGAAATGGGGGAGGTGGTCATCGACTTTTATCCACCTGGATTTTTTGCTGGAGGGCGGCTTTGGTCAGATTGGCCTGGATTTTCTTCCAGAGTTATTCGAGTTCTTGGATCTTATCATCCACTGCAGGAACTCTGGAGAGAGGACTAGAAGAAGGAAGGGCAGCAGGGTGGTACCCGTAGGCACTAAAGAACAGAGATTCCAGTGTGGAATCGATTTTTTATAGAATAGCGGGAAAACTCGGCCCATGGGACCAGATCAACCCAGTCGTCCTGTAGTTCAGATACAAAATATTGCAGGAATTGTTCTAAGAACTGATTGGCCCTTTCCATGATTCCATTGGACTGGGTGTGGTGTGAAGAGGAAAAATGGAGATGCCCATTTTTTGACTGAAGGCCTTCCAAAATCTTGAGACAAATTGGTATCCGAAGTCCGAGACTATATCCGTGGGGACTCCATGAAGGTGCAATATCTCCTTAATAAATATCCCAGATAGTTCTGAAGCTGTGGGTAGCTTCCTGAGAGGAACAAAATGGGCTTGACGTGTAAAGTGATCGACTACTACCAGTATGGTAGTCATACCCCTGGAGGGTGGCAGTTCCACGATAAAATTCATGGATAATTGGGTCCACAGATGGGTGGGAACTGGTAAGGGTTGGAGCAGCCCACAGGGTAACGTCCTCTGCACCTTAGTTTGGGTGCATATAACGCAGGCTGCTTAAAAGTCTTTCACGTCTTTGTGAATCTCTGGCCACCAAAAGGTTTGTTCGAGGAAATCACATGTTTTCCCCAGGTGACCAGCCGTCTTGGAGTTATAACCCCATTGCAAAACCTCACTTCGAAATTGGGGGGGAACAAATAGTTTAGATGAACATGTGGACGTTGACCTAGGATTCTCTGCCTGAGCCTGTGAAATCTGTTGCAGAAGTGAAAATTATACGGCAGAGATGATCTGTGAAGATGGAATGATGGGACCCTGATCTATCTCCTCGGAAGCGTCAGGAGAGAATTGCCTGGATAGCAAATCTGTCTTGAAGGTCTTGGATCCTGGACGATAAGAGATCACAAAGTTGAACCGAGTGAAGAAGAGAGCCCACCTCGCCTGACAAGTCCGGAGTCTCCTTGGTCCTTCAATGTATTGGAGGTTCTTGTGCTCTGTAAGGCCAGGGCCATGGTCAAAAAGACCGTGCTGAGCCGCGCTGAGCCGCACTGAGCAGATGCACTTACCACCTGCATCTGTAATCAGCGCAGCTTTAGGAGCCGCTTCTGCATGCTTCCGCATGCTTTCGGAGGCGTGTGGAAATGCAGGAGACAGGCAAGTTTAAATGTTGCCGCTGAGGGAAGCGGAGGGCCCGTCACGTGACTGCCAAAAGCCAATGGCAATCCGTGACATCGGCGCCGTGAAGTGGTGCACTAGCTCCACCTCCCGCCCCGCCTCCTACACGGCTTTTCAAGAGCGTACGCAGACGCTCATGCAGGGACACAAAAAAGCTCCTGCTTGAGCAGGAGAGCATGAGCGTCAGCGCTGCTCAGCGCTCTCCCCTTCACCATGTCCGAGGCCTAAGGATTGTGATCGGAGAACTTGCCCCTCAAGCAAATGGCTCCATTCTTCTAGAGCCATTTACATGGCCAGAAGTTCAAGAATTCCAACATCATAATGAAATCTTTTAGAAAAGAAGCCACAGGGGTGGAGTTTCCCGATTCAGGACAATTTCAGGCAAGATGACCTTTGAGCCCATAGTACAGACACAGCCCCTGACACATCTCCTAGTTCTCTCCTGCTCAGGTAATTTGGTATCACCTAATTGCATCGGTGTAATTTTTTTTTTTTATATAATTTCTGGCCTGCAATTTGTGAGGCTTCTTACTACATTTTTATCACTGGCTATTACATGCAAGCTGTCTGGTCGTGGCTCAATATATTCATAATCTATTAGCTTCTGGTAAGTGCGAGGACGAAATGTATATTTCATGATGTAAGGCAGTGCATCTGCCCTTTATTGCACCAACATAAAAATTAAATAAAACTCAATATACTCTATATAGGCTATGAACTAATGTCCCACTGCAAATGGAAACTCAACCACTTGCCTGATTGCAGCTGCTCCTATACTGCACTTTTAACACAGCTTTCAGACCATAATGAGCAACATTAAAATCAATAATAATCCTCACACAGCTAGAATCACTTAGCTATAATTTTTGTAACACAGACCAAGGTTGGGTCCCCCCACTCCTGTTTACTAAGCCTACTGTTAACATGATCATTTTTAACACAAGCAGCCTATTGTCCTCGCTATGTGGTCAAAGTTAAATGTATTCTATTAGCTTCTCGTAAGTGCGAGGAGGAAATATGCTGATGTAAGCAGCGTATCAAAACTTTACTGCACCAAAATAAAAATTATAATAAAGCATTAATGTATATAGGCAATGAACTAGTGCCCCACTGACAATTCCATATATTGGCCAAGAAATAGGTATGACAAAAGTCCAGCTATCAGAAAAGGTAAAGTTAGGTTCCCTAGTTAGTGTTAAAATGTTTGTTTTTTTCAGGAGTTTTTTTTAACAGTATTATTTGTTTCTTTCTCCACTTCAGCCTTGGTGGGCATCTGCTATCTGTCTGGGTGTGTGATTCCACCCCCCACACCCCTCCCACATTTTGTTATATTTAGCCTTAAACAGAGTAAAATTACATGAGATGCAAATTTTCCCAAGTTTTTGTTTCTCTCTGTAACGTGGATTTATCCTTGTTGAAGAAACTGCTTCTAAATCCTGCAGGGAGCTGGTTACGTGCAGCCAGGCAATTGACCAGACGCCACTAATTAGGACTCCAAGAAAAAGCCTCCTGTTGGAAACAGAGGAGAGATTTTCCTCAGCACACAAGAGTGGTGACATGAGGAGAGGGGTCTTGAATGCACAGGAGGAATGTGTGTCGACAGCAAGACACAAGGACCAGACATCTTTTCCTAGACACAGAGGACCCAAGAACCTGCCAGATGCAGAACCCTCATGCACACCAAGACACCTGGACACCTGAAGAGCCACCTGCTTTCAGGTACCACTGAGACTTTGGGGTGATTAGTGGGAAAGGGACTTTTACCCCCAGCCTTGCAGAGAGGGACTGGGGAAGTAAGTTAGCCATTACAAAGCGATAGGTGTTTGTTGTTTTTGTATATTTTTGTTTACTGTGCAGTTTAAAGGGAAAGGCTCAATAAAGCCATATGTTAATTTCGCCCTAAATGGTCTCCATTTGCATACCTCTGCATACATCTCTTACACCCCCTTTCCCAGTTTGGGTAGATCCCACATAGTTATCCTCCTCCCCCATGGTGCAATGTATGACATTATCATTATACATCGTAAGGGTCATGAACATTGCATATCTCTTGTAATTAATTTCTACTCATGTTTCAAATTATGATCATTTCTGAGGAACATGTTTAAAATGATTTCTCATAATGTTAAGGGCTGAACTGTACTGGGAAAATCGGGCTTTCTGTGATGTCGTTTAGAAAGGACCATGGGGATACAGTACTGTATGCCTGCAAGAAACAAATTTTCATAAAGATGAGTCCCTGCATTTTATGACAAATACTCCCCACATTGCTAGACATCGTCTGCAAATGTTAAAAAAAGAGGACTTTGAATTTTGATTAACAAAAAACCCTAATATTCAAATGTATACATTCGTTCTCAGATTAAGAGGGTCAATATATTTTTTCATTTGCTCTTTCAGGGACACAATATATACTATTGCAAATATTTCCACTCCAAATGTCGATCAATTTCATTTTCTCCCCAAAATCTTTGCAATTTGTTAAAGTTCTCTTCTTGTCTGTGGTGGCTGCAATTTAGTGCTGAATCCTAATATTGACAGATCCTACATGTCTTCCACAAAATGAAAAGGAGGAAAATGATGGAGCAACGGCAAGTCGGCTAGTGAAGACTAGAAATCACACGGGAACCCGGTTTGAAGAAAAATATAAAGTTCTTTAATTAGGACATATACATAATCATGGCGATCCAAAGAATCTACCAGGTGTTTCGCACCTAAGTGGTGCATTCTCAAGGAAAAGATCTGGATCTTTTGAGAAAATCATGAAAGACCCATCTGATATTGATTTCTGTACTCCACCTACTCTAGAATTGATTGCATTTTTATAGATATTAAATGAAGACCCTTGCTTATTAATGACAAGAATGGCATAATCACTTCCTCGAATCACGCCCCCATAAACATTACTTTAAATGACCCCAACTACATTTTAATACACCATTGTGGAGACTAAACGACTCTGTCTTAGACATCTCCATTATTGTAGATCACTTGAAAACATTGCTACTAGACTACATTTCCCTTAATAAAACCCTAGAAATTTAAGATGCTACCTTTTGGACTGCACATACATCTCTTTTAGGGGCCATCTCATTAAACATTCCTCCTTTCTAAAGAGAAGAGGAAATTCCCAAACTCCAAAAAGACCTTGACAAACTTGAAACATTAAATTCAATTTTCACCACAAAACAACTAATAAGCAAATTATCTTCTGTCACAGCTCATCTCAAATCTCTTCTTCTGGAAAGAGTGAGAAAATCACTAAAATGGAAAAAACTAAAATTCTATTCCAAAGGTAATAAGGCAGCTAAATGTCTTGCAAGTAAGCTTAGGAAGAAATTAAATAACACTAGAACAAAATCTATTATGGGCCACAAAAGACAACAAAGCCCCAATGGTACATCCAATAGGACAAATTATTTCGTAAAATACAATTTTTTTCTTCTTACTTTCAGTGAAGTGGACTCAGAGCTCTGGCCCTCATACTTCACATTACTGCGATTGTAGTATATTAATTGGAATGTATATTGCAGCTGTTATTATTATTATTATTATTATAAGTTTGATGTCAATGGGAAAAATAATCCCAAGAAAAATATATTAGACTTCCAGAACAGTTTAATTGTAACATTGACAATGTTTAGCAAGGACAATCAGGGATAATATATCAAGTGATGTACTACAGTGGCAGCATGAAAAACAATAACAGCAGCAGCAGGCAGTCACTGGCTGCCACGATTTAATTATAGGCTGCCCCTAGCCACGCCCTTTAAAAAAGAAATTGAACAAATTCCTAGTAAGAACTAATAACATTCATTTTTGACATAAGTTTACTAATTGTATTACATTTATTCTTTACTACAATTAGTCCTTGTTACATAGTTACGTGTGTGTGTGAAAATGTCGGATGACATCACTAATCTAGAAAAAAAGCCAGATGTGAATGACTAGTTTCCTGAACCCCTTAAGAAGTGTCTGATGCCCCTGCTTCACAATTTTCTAAAGCAGCAATCCCGCCTGAGATCTTACCTGATCCCCTGTCCCTCAATGTCGAGGTACCCCCATTTCCACAATGTTATATATTGGAGGGGAGGTGTTCCCTACCTGTCGTCTGGGTTAGGGGGGATTCCGATGTCTCCTGTGTGAAGCTTGAGAGTCAGATCTGGAAGAAAGCAGTAAAAGTTATTTTGGTATAGGTATAGGGTAAATTAGATAAGACAGAGAGAGCACGAGACAGAGAGAGTGGAAGAGAGAGCATGTGAGAGAGAGACAGAGAGAGTGTGTGTGAGAGAGAGCGAGTGTGGGTGACAGTGATAGAGAGAGTGTGGGTGACAGAGAGAGAGAGAGTGGGCAACACAGAGAGAGTGTGGTGACACAGAGAGAGAGAGTGTGTGGGTGACTGACTGGGTGGGTGACTGGGTGGCTGGGAGACTGACTGACTGACTGACTGACTGGGTGACTGACTGGGTGGGTAGGTGAGTGATGGGAGACATGGTGGCCATCCAAAGGCAAGGGGGGCAATCCAAGGCAAGGGGGGCATCCAAGATAAGAGGGGGCCACCTAAGACAAGGGGGGGCATCCGAGACAAGGGGGAGGCATGGGAGACAAGGGGGAGGCATGGGAGACAAGGGGGTGGCATGGGAGACAAGGGGGAGGCATGGGAGACAAGGGGGAGGCATGGGAGACAAGGGGGAGGCATGGGAGACAAGGGGGGAGCTATGGGAGACAAGGGGGGAGGCAATGGAGGGCATTGGAGCATTACTTATTTCCTCTGTGCAGGATTGAAAAGGAAGGGTAGGCTTCACTTCTCCAGCTCATATAGAGCCTGGCTGCGCACCAAAAAAAAAAGTCCTGGCAGTGCACCAACACATGTCACCTCAATCAGGTAGGGGGATTTTTTACTCCGGCACGAAAAGGGGGATTGTAGGAGAACCGTGTGCACTGCTTAGGCAGCCATGGCAGATCATCAGCAGGCAAAATCTAGTTGCCCATGGCAACCAGATTTGTCAAGGAATATATATATATATATATATATATAAAATCAAAAAATAAATAGATGATACAGTTCTGTGGCTAACGAAATGCTTTTATTTGTGCGAGCTTTCGAAATACACTGATCTCTTCTTCCGGCGATTGTAACATCGCCGGAAGAAGAGATCAGTGTATCTCGAAAGTTCGCACAAATAAAAGCATTTCGTTAGCCACAGAACGGTATCATCTATTTATTTTTTGATTATTGAAGCTCGGCTAACACAGTACTGATACCTCTATGTATATATATATATATATATATATATATATATATATACACACACACACACACACACTAACACACACACCAAACGTGAAATAAAATAATTACATCAACATGTCTAATAGTAGAAATACCAGTTGTAGTCCTTTGAATAAATATTTGGAAAGTAGACATAAGGGCGGGCGAATAAGCAGTGAAGGTCATTGTAGTGGCGGCAGAGGCATTGATGCTGTTGGTACCAACTAGTACTCAAAGTCATCATATAATGGTTCTAAGACTCCTGATTCAATGTTTGATGCCCCTATTACTGAATCTAATGATCCTATTTCAAAGTCAAGTCCCCCTTTTTCTGACTCCCCTTCAGTACCTGCTGTAACCTTTGCTAGTTATAAGGCCTTAGATTTAAAAGCAGGCTCCACTTTCGCTGACTCTCCTGTAGTGTGTGATATACCTGTCATTAATGCTAAAACTCCTGCTTTAAAATCAAGTTTCACTGATTCGCCTGTAATGTCTGAGTTTCCTTTGACTGTTTCTAAGGTTCTTGCATAAAGTTTCCCATAGTATCTGGTACACCTACTGTGGATTCTCAGACACCCACTTCAGTGACAAGCAGAACTTTCACCAATGTCCCCACATTGTATTGTATTGTATGTCTTTATTTATATAGCGCCATAAATGTACATAGCGCTTCACAGTAGTAATACATATCATATAAATAACAAATAATATAAATAACAGATCATGGGAATAAGTGCTTCAGACATACCATAAAAGTAACATTAAGGAAGGAGTCCCTGCTCCGAGGAGCTTACAATCTAATTGGTAGGTAGGGAGAATGTACAGAGACAGTTGGAGGGAATACTAGTAAGTGCGTCTGCAGGGGGCCAAGCTTTATGTGTCATGTGTCCATGATTATCCAGTGCTACTCAAATGCTTCTTTAAGCAGATGTGTCTTAAGGTGAGTCTTAAAGGTGGATAGCGAGGGGGCTAGTCGGGTGTTGAGGGGAAGGGCATTCCAGAGGTGTGGGGCAGAAAGTGAGAAAGGTTTAAGGCGGGAGAGAGCTTTAGATACAAAGGGGGTAGAAAGAAGACATCCCACATGGTTAAATATACCTAGTTCTGATTCTTCCAAGACAAGTACCCCTACTGCTGGGTTCCATGCAATATTGGATAAACCCATCTTTGTGTCTATGGTTCTTGCCATACAATTGCCCACAGGAACTAGTATGCCTATTGTTGGTCCTCAGACTTCCACTTCAGAGACAAGCGTAACTTTCTCTGATTCATTTGCAGTACCTAGTCGAGTCCTTGCTGATTCTCAAACACCCACTTTAGAGACCAGTGTATCTTTCACTGCTCCCTCTGCAGTAACTAGTATAACCACTGTGAATTTCCAGACAATCATTTCAGAGATCAGTGTATCTCTCTCTGACTCCTGTGCAACACCTAGGGTAATCACTGCTGATTCTCAGACATCCATTTCAGGGACAAACATATCCTTCACTGACTGTTCTGCAGGTCCTGTTATAACCGTGGATGACTCTAAAATTTCCATAGCAATGAATACATTTTCTCTCGCTAATCTCCCTACAGTACCTCATGTAACCTTTTGTGTCTGGAATTCCCACTCCAAAGACAACTTTGAGTCTCGCTGATTCCTGTGCAGCGCCTGATATACCCTTTACTTATTCTATGGCGCCCACTATGAAGACAGACACAGTCATCTTGGATTTTCTTACAGTACCTAAGTTTATCCGTACTGATCCAAGCTCTCCCACTTTAATATCAGATTCAATACTCATTGGTCCCTATGCAGTGCCTGATGCGCCCTCTCCTGATTTCAGGGGGACCATCTTCAAAGACTGAAGCACTCCTCTTGGACTTCCTTGATGGAAGTGCCTGTCCCTGCTTCTTGTGCTCCCACTGTGGGCACGGGAATGCTTCACCCCACTCGCTCTGCATTGTCTACTGCTTCTTCTGTGGATTCCCTGACATCTGAACTGATGCTTTCCATGACCATCTGCCCAGGGGTGCTGACCTCCTATTGATTGCCAGTACCAAGGCAGAAAACTACTTATTCACCCCAACTGTCTCAGATAAATCACGAGGTGTAACTGGTCTGGAATTTGCCAAGAGAACTGTATCAGTGCCTTTCTGTGATGCATTCTGTGTGTCAAGATTTGCAGTACCACTGCTTTCTCTTGAAAAGATGTACTCACTAACAAACGGCCTTGCCGCAGGTTTACTATCTGTCCAAGACAGTTCAGAAATAATTCAAAGTCGCCAAAATAACTGAGTGAGCCAGGATCTGATTGCCTGGAGGACTCTCCTAAAGGGGGGGATACTGTAATGATTCCAGTCCAGGCTTTGGCTGGAACCCGCCATTACCTGGCTGTTGTGGACATTTTGATCACTGGCAGCCTGCTATATTGGCTGCACCTGTTCCAGGGCTTAAATATCAGCCAGTGACTCCCAGTCCCCGCCCGATCATTGCCTTCTTCATTCCTGAGCCTCCCTTGTGGTTGCCTATTGCTGTGGCGTGCCTATCCCTGTGGCTCCCCTTTTCACTGGATTTCCCTGTTGCTGGCCTTGGATCTTGACCCCGACCTTGCTGCCTGCCCTGACCCTTTGCCTGTTGTCTGGATTCTGCACCACTACCACCAGCCCTGACCCCTGCTTCCAGACTGAATATGGATACTCTTACAGGTCTATTCGGTTTATAAGCATCCCTACCTCAGCCCTGCAGGTGTGCTTCCTGATCAGAGATGAGCACAGTCAAACACTCACAATGATCTCATTGCAGAGGGCCCACTTGACCTGCTCCCCTCCTACGTTTGACGACAATGAGATTCCAGTTATGATGAGATATAAAATAGGAACTGAAAGAGAATGTTTCTTCTTTAATTAATCAAAAATCAGCAACAATACATAGAGGAATATAAGAGCACACAAGGGAAGGTAAGTCAGCAGATATACTTTGTTCAATGTGCATGTTTGAGCAATGTTTCAAGGCCCCCTGTTGTCATAAAAAATAAAGCAAAATGCTAAATATAATTAAGTTATTATAAATACCAAGAAAAAAAATATGTACAGTATCAAGCACAGTTTCTGTCAGCTTTTGATTTAGGGAGTAAAGAGTTATTTATTTATTTTATTAACAGGTCTGTGTCAAGAGTAGCTGTGTCAAAACAGCTTTTCAAAATATATTGCAGCTGCAGCCAGAAGAAAAACAACAACTTATGTGCTGTATACTTAGATTAATTGTATATATATGTATGTATATATACAATTGTGTGAAAAAGAAAGTACACCCTCTTTGAATTCTATGGTTTTACATATCAGGACATAATAACAATCATCTGTTCCTTAGCAGGTTTTAAAATTAGGTAAATACAACCTCAGATGAACAACAACACATGACATATTACACTGTGCCATGATTTATTTTACAAAAATAAAGTAAAAATGGAGAAAATGTGTGAAAAACTAAGTACACACTTACTGCTTCCATAGGAATTAAGATGCTAAGTAGCAGACAGGTGCTGCTAATCAAATGCCCTTGATTAATTGATCATCAGCAAGTGTGACCACCTCTATAAAAGCCGAAGTTTTAGCAGTTTGCTGATCTGGAGCATTCAGGTGTGTGTTAACACAATGCCAAGGAGGAAAGACATCAGCAATGATCTTAGCGAAGCAATTGTTGCTGCCCATCACTCTGGGAAGGGTTATAAGGCCATTTCCAAAAATTTAAAGTCCATAATTCTACAGTGAGAAAGATTATTCAAAAGTGGAAAACATTCAAGACAGTTGACAATCTTCCCAGGTGTGGACGTCCCAGCAAATTCACCCCAAGGTCAGACCGTGCAATGTTTAGAGAAATTGCAAAAAAAACAAGAGTTACATCTCAGACTCTACAGGCCTCAGTTAGCATGTTAAATGTTAAAGTTCATGACCGTACAATTAGAAAATGACTGAACAAGTATGGTTTGTTTGGAAGAGTTGCCAGGAGAAAGCAACTTCTCTCTAAAAAGAACATAGCAGCACGGCTTAGGTTTGCAAAGTTGCATATGAACAAACCACAAGACTTCAGGAACAATGTCCTTTGGACAGATGAGACGAAAGTAGAGATGTTTGGCCATAATAAACAGCGCCACATTTGGAGAAAACCAAACACAGCATATCAGCACAAACACCTCATACCAACTGTCAAGCATGGTGGTGGAGGGGGTGATGATTTGGGCTTGTTTTGCAGCCACAGGACCTGGGAACCTTGCAGTCATTGAGTCGACCATGAACTCTGTATACCAAAGTATTCTAGAGTCATATGTGAGGCCATCTGTCCGACAGCTAAAGCTTGGCTGAAATTGGGTCATGCAACAGGACAATGATCCCAAGCACACCAGCAAATCTACAACAGAATGGCTGAAAAAGAAAAGAATCAAGCTGTTGAAATGGCCCAGTCAAAGTCCAGACCTCAACCCGATTGAAATGCTGTGGCCGGACCTTAAGAGAGCTGTGCATAAACAAATGCCCACAAACCTCAATGAACTGAAGCAATGTTGTAAAGAAGAGTGGGCCAAAATTCCTCCACAATGATGTGAGAGACTTACAAAGTCAAACAGAAACAATTACTTCAAGTTATTGCTGCTAAAGGTGGTTCTACAAGCTATTCAATTATAAGGTATACTTAGTTTTTCACACATGGCTTCTCCATTTTGGCTTTATTTTTGTTAAATAAACCATGACACGGTGTAATATGTCGTGTTGTTGTTCATCTGAGGTTGTATTTACCTCATTTTAAGACCTGCTAAGGAACAGATGATTGTTATTATGTCCTGGTATGTAAAACCATAGAATTCAAAGAGGGTATACTTTCTTTTTCACACAACTGTGTATCTATCTATCTATCTATCTATCTATCTATCTATCTATCTATCGAAGAGTTCTTCAGTATTAGGTGATATCTTTTTTATTGGACTAACAATTTATGTCATAGGAGAAGCTTTCGAGAGTTATCCTCTCTTCTTCAGGTGTGGCAATACTGATATACAAAGGATTCAATGGCTAAAACAGTGTAGAGAGAGAAAAAAAAAAGATATGTACTGTAGATAAGGTACTACTAATGATAATGCAATGATGACTCTATGCATCCTGTCAGGAAGCGACACCTGTGGCAATGTTTGCTGAGAGTGTGACACAGCATTTATTCTAATTTATTACCAGTTTCTTTATTTGACATTGTCTGCATTATGTATTTTTGTTGCTTTTTAAGGTGTCGCTTCCTGACAGGATGCATAGAGTCATCATTGCATTATCATTTCTTACACTATGCATTAGGCGTTATATGGCTGAGTGCTTTCAGCATTTATATACTGACCTAGATTCCAGTCAGCCACGTCATCCACACGCGTGTATATATGTTTTATTCCCTCACATTTTTTGCACATTTACGGTGAGCACATCAGGTGTTTCACATGTTTCGCTTCACTTGCAGTTACAATGTGTATTTTGCACGTCCCTGAAAAAGTTAATCTATCCAGGTATCAGCTCCAGATCAGTTTAGCCCATGCGCACTCTCTCCGGTTATCCAAGATATCGCTGGGTCTGGCAGACTTATGCAGTCTCTCAGCAGTAACATTATGCAATTCCTGAGCCTTTTGCACATGCCCAAACACATATCAGGTAAACAAATATAGAGTTAATATATTCAAAATGGCCGCTCTATACCTGCTGATACTGTGGATGCATGTCACATAGGCAGGTGAGGCTTATTAACTGTGATTGGTTTTGTTGAATTGCACTGGGGTTTGGGGTATATATATGTATTGTGCACTGCATTCAATTGCACCACCTTGAGAAAGGTCCCACTGGGGGACCGAAACGTCGTTTTTTGTGTCTTCTATCAAATATAGAACATTTTTGATTTACTTACCTGCGTGCTGTCCCTTGATGTCGTGTTGCAACCGGTATCGTATGGTCTGTTATTGCTTCATGGGATAAGCACCAAAACTTATTTACTTGCATATGATGTGCCGGCTGTGCATTGGATTATATATATATATATATATATATATATATATATATATATATATATATATATATATATATATATATATATATATATATTGTGACAGGGTCATTGACTCCGTGTATGTGAATAGGAGATGGCAGTATGCATGCTATCCAGTAAACGAGGGGTTAACTCAACTTGTCAAGCAGACCACAGGTGATTTGAATTAAGCTCCTTCACCTCTTTAAAACAGGAAGAGGAAATACCTCTGGGGCAGCAGTCTCTCTCTCTGAGGCATAGAGGGAAGACAGAGGAAGTGTTAAGACAGACACAAGCTGCCCAAAGCGATCCCTTCCCAAGAGGGAAGCATAAAGCTCCCAGGTAAGGAGCCAACAAGAAGTTGGCGACGGCACGTTTTCTAACCACTTTAGATCTTACAAAGGGTTATTGGCAAATCCCCTTAACGAGGTCAGCAAAAGAGAAAACGGCCTTCTCCACACCTGAAGGTCTATTTCAGTATATTGTTTTACCCTTTGGTCTTCATGGGGCGCCTGCAACCTTCCAAAGGTTGATGAATAAGTTGCTACACCCACACTCGAACTACGCCTCAGCGTACTTAGACGATGTAGTTATTCATAGTCCAGATTGGGACTCACATCTAGTAAAGGTTGAAGCAGTGTTAAGAACCTTTCGGGAGGCGGGTCTTACAGCCAATCCAGCTAAATGTTCAGTCGGCCTAGCAGAGGCAAAATATCTTGGCTATGTTGTGGGAAGGGGGACAGTAAAACCCCAGCTCAATAAAGTTGAGGCCATTGAGAGTTGGCCCCGTCCCCTTAAAAAGAAACAGGTTAGGACGTTTTTGGGCATTGTAGGTTACTACCGGCGATTTATACCCCATTTTGCAACCCGGGCTGCACAGCTGTCAGATCTAGTAAAGGCAAAGGCACCTGAGGTTGTAAAATGGAACGGTAATGCGGAGACCGCATTTGTAGACCTACGCACAACGCTCTGTAGTCACCCAGCCTTGGTAGCCCCGGATTTTAAAAAGGAGTTTTTTTTGCAAACGGACGCCTCTGAAGTAGGTCTCGGAGCTGTACTGTCCCAGTTTGTAGGAGAAGAAGAACACCCGGTCCTCTATTTAAGTCGCAAATTGTGTCCCCGCGAACAAAGATATGCCACAGTGGAAAAAGAGTGTCTGGCCGTAAAGTGGGCAACAGACACATTGAAATATTACCTTTTAGGCAGGTCTTTTACACTCATAACAGATCACGCACCACTACAGTGGATGCACAAAAATAAAGAAAAGAACTCGAGAGTTACCCGTTGGTTCCTGTCGTTACAACCTTTTAACTTTACGATCCAACATAGGCCAGGTATACTGCACGGTAATGCTGATGCACTCTCTAGGGTGCACAGTCTCGGTGCACGGGCCGCTCCACTCAGTAACGTTACGCTGGGAAGGGGGATATGTGACAGGGTCATTGACTCTGTGTATGTGAATAGGAGATGGCAGTATGCATGCTATCCAGTAAACGAGGGGTTAACTCAGCTTGTCAAGCAGACCACAGGTGATTTGAATTAAGCTCCTTCACCTCTTTAAAACAGGAAGAGGAAATACCTCTGGGGCAGCAGTCTCTCTCTCTGAGGCATAGAGGGAAGACAGAGGAAGTGTTAAGACAGACACAAGCTGCCCAAAGCGATCCCTTCCCAAGAGGGAAGAATAAAGCTCCCAGGTAAGGAGCCAACTGCGTTTGCTGTACTTTATTGGGCTGGAATAGGTTAGCTAGCCAGCCAGATAGCTAGCCTGCACTTTTGTTTAGCTAGTACCCCGACCGGGGTTAGGATTTTTGTTTCGTTTCAATTTTAAAGGGACAGTGTACCCATTGTTTAGTTTCCGTTTTTGGACAAATAAACCCATCAGCATTATTTCACCGGAAAAGACGTGTTGTCTCCTCACTTACCACGACCATCCTGTCACACGTGGTGTCAGAAGTGGGATGTCGAACACCCTGTAAAAGGGGCGTAGCTACAGATTGCGTCTGGTGGAAACTGTCCACACGGTACCTGCCACTATGGAGGACGTTGTGAAGGCCTTAGTACACAGCACCGCTGTCCAGCAAGAAGCTAACAAACAGGGACAGGACAGCACGGCTGCACAACGCGAGACGAACCGGTTATTTGCAGCCCAGCTTGATGTTGTTGCAGACACACAGAAGCAGCTGATTGAGCAGCTGACCCAGATTAAAATGGGCTTGTCAAGTACGGCCCCGCCGCGGCCTGTCCAGGCGAACGAGTACCTACAGAAAATTATGCCGCACGATGACGTCGAGGGATACCTCAGGTCCTTTGAGCGAATCGCTTCCCGGGAAAGGTGGGCCTGCTCCAAATGGGCTGGGATTATCGCACCCTTTCTACTGGGGGAAGCCCAAAAAGTGTATTGTGACCTTGACGAAGAAGCCGCAGCAGACTATGACTGTCTGAAAAGTGAAATCCTTGCAAGGATTGGTGTGACTCCCGCAGTTTGTGCACAGAGTTTCCATAAGTGGAAATACCAGGAACAGAAGCCGCCCAGATCCCAGTTATGGGATTTGATTCACCTAGCGACCAAGTGGCTAAAACCAGAGGAACATAGCCCGGCACGGATCCTGGAGATGGTGGTGTTGGACCGCTTCATTCGAGCGTTACCCCAGGACCTTCAACAGTGGGTGGGACAGGGAGATCCCCTGTCTTGTGATGCCATGGTAGGTGCAGTGGAGCAGTTTCTGGCTACCCGTGAACTGTCACGCCCCACTCGCACCAACTACAACCCACGTCCCAACACGACCAGTAGAGGCCAGCGCTGGCGCCAGGACACACGACCGTTCACACGATTTCAACGGATGGAAGAAAACCCGGATAGGGACAGAAACGCTAAATTTCAGAAAGGGTTTCAAGAACGAACTGGACCAATTGTTTGTTTTGAGTGTGGGGAGACAGGGCATATTAAGGCTCACTGCCCACAGTTGTGTGAGCCAATGGAGTGTGCATATGGTTCTGTGAAATCTGAATTTTGTGGAGTGGTGGGTATGACCCACGAGGGAAAACGTACCCACAACTTCCTCACCACGGTGATGTTAAATGGAAAACCAGTCTCCGCACTGGTAGACTCAGGGAGCAATATTAACTTGGTATCCGGGAAGTTGGTTAAGCTTCTCCGGTTACCCCAGGGTGAGAAGTTGCGGGAATTATGTGTACATGGGTGTACACTTCCGTACACCACGACTCTGATAAAAGTAAAGGTCGAGGGGCAAGTCATCGAAACTATGGCAGCAGTTGTACCAAAGTTACCCCATTCCCTAGTGTTAGGCTGTAATTTCCCTGGTTTTGACACCCTGATCTGAGGATTGCTCACCTTGAACAATCCTACTCCAGATGAGCTTTTTCCTTTTTCAGACCCCGAATTAGTCGCCGAGGTGTCTAAAACCCCTAAGTCAAAACGAGAACGTAGGACCGAAAAAAAAAGAGGTACACCCCCACCCCAGTTAGCACTGGTCACTACTCCTAACGGAGAGAGACCAGAGGGAGAAGAGTTGTCCGAGACAGGGCCTGTTGAGGCTCAGGTATATGAGTTACCCGTGGAGGTAACCGACCAAACTCCCGATGAGGAAGGTTTTGGGAATATAGAACTGTCCATAACTAACTTTGATAGAGAACAGGCTAATGATCCCCAGTTGAAAAATGGGTTTAGCCAGGCGGTAGAAGTTAATGGGGTCCCGGTAGAAGGAACCACAAAGGAATCCTATCCATATTTCTATATTAAGAATGACTTGTTATACCATGTGAGCCAAGAGGAAGGCCAAGAAATAGAAAAATTGTTGGTACCCAGTTCCTTAGTGAGGAAGGTCCTAGAGCTAGCACACTCTCATTTGTTGGGGGGTCATCTGGGCGTAGAGAAGACACAGCAAAGAATTCTAAAAAAGGTTTTACTGGCCAGGGATATATAATGCAGTAAAGAGATTCTGTGCCTCTTGTCCCGAGTGTCAGTTGACAGCCCCCCGACCAAGGTTGAGGGCACCATTGATCCCTATGCCTATTATTGAGGTCCCATTTGAGAGGATTGCCATGGATATAGTGGGTCCCTTGGAAAAATCTGCCAAGGGTCATCAGTACATTCTGGTGATCCTAGACTATGCCACTCGATATCCAGAGGCACTACCTTTACGTAACACTTCCTCCAAAGCTATAGCTAAGGAATTGTTACAGGTATTTTCCCGACTCGGGATACCGAAAGAAATCTTGACAGATCAGGGTACCCCGTTTACATCTAAGCTTATGCGAGACTTATGTGTAGAGCTAAAAATACAGTCCCTAATAACCTCTGTGTACCATCCGCAAACGGACGGACTGGTAGAACGATTTAATAAGACGTTGAAGATGATGTTGAGAAAGGTGGTCGCTAGTGATGGGAAGAACTGGGACACCTTGTTGCCCTATCTCTTGTTTGCTATCCGAGAGGTACCACAGGCCTCTACGGGGTTTTCCCCATTTGAACTCCTGTATGGGAGATGCCCAAGAGGGATTCTGGATAGCATCAAAGAAGAATGGGAGCAACAAGCTGTGCCAGGGAAAAATGTCGTCCAATTTGTGGAAGATTTGAAAGACCGTATTGCGCATATTACCCCCATAGTCAGACAGCATCTAGAAGAGGCACAGAGGGCCCAACGGAACCTTTACAACAGACAGGCTACGGTTCGTAACTTCCGACCAGGGGATCGAGTAATGGTCCTTGTTCCCACGGCCGAAAGCAAGCTGTTATCAAATTGGCAGGGGCCATATGAGGTTCTAGAACAGGTCGGCCCGGTGAATTATAAAATTCGACAGCCAGATCGGAGGAAGGTAGAGCAGATCTATCACATAAATCTATTAAAAGCCTGGAAGGATAGAGAGGTATGTCTGTCCGTAGTAGCTAACGAATCAAGGAAAGGGGAGGAACCACGTGTTCAAATATCGGCAGAACTTACGCCTGAACAACACAGAGAAGCTGTAGATTTGGTAAAGAGGAACAGAGATGTCTTTTCCAGCGTACCAGGGAAAACTAGGATGGTTTCTCATGATATCGTCACCAAGCCTGGGGTAGTCATTAAGATAAGACCTTATAGAATCCCAGAAGCTAGAAGAGGGGCTATTCAGTCAGTGGTAAAGAAAATGCTAGATCTAGGCATAATTGAGGAGTCCCATAGTCAATGGTCCAGCCCTATTGTCTTGGTACCTAAGCCAGATGGGACAATACGGTTCTGTAACGACTTCAGAAAAGTAAACGAAGTCTCGAAGTTTGATGCCTACACTACCGACACACTTAATCACACTGCGGCCAGATCCGCAAGCCGGGAGATTTCCCGGCTTGCTAGTGGCCGCCCCTCGGCGTGCCGCGCGTCATAGACGCGCGGTCACGCGTCTTCGGGAGCGTGCGCCCCCTGCACGCGCGTCCAGGGGCTCCCCGAGGGAGCCCTGGTGTCCCGCGATCGCGGGACAGCGGCAGGGGGTTCCGGGGGACCCGGCGGACCCGGCAGCGGTAGGGAGAGTGCCCCGATCGGAGGGCGCTCTTCCGCTGCTTCGGCGCGCGCCCGTCACTCTCGGGCGCGCGCCAGGCTACTGCTGCGGCCAAGAACGGGCAAATGCTCGAATAAACTTGGCCGCAGCAGTATCCTATGCCACGGGTAGACGAGTTAATTGAGAAGTTGGCGACGGCACGTTTTCTAACCACTTTAGATCTTACAAAGGGTTATTGGCAAATCCCCTTAACGAGGTCAGCAAAAGAGAAAACGGCCTTCTCCACACCTGATGGTCTATTTCAGTATATTGTTTTACCCTTTGGTCTTCATGGGGCGCCTGCAACCTTCCAAAGGTTGATGAATAAGTTGCTACATCCACACTCGAACTACGCCTCAGCGTACTTAGACGATGTAGTTATTCATAGTCCAGATTGGGACTCACATCTAGTAAAGGTTGAAGCAGTGTTAAGAACCTTTCGGGAGGCGGGTCTTACAGCCAATCCAGCTAAATGTTCAGTCGGCCTAGCAGAGGCAAAATATCTTGGCTATGTTGTGGGAAGGGGGACAGTAAAACCCCAGCTCAATAAAGTTGAGGCCATTGAGAGTTGGCCCCGTCCCCTTAAAAAGAAACAGGTTAGGACGTTTTTGGGCATTGTAGGTTACTACCGGCGATTTATACCCCATTTTGCAACCCGGGCTGCACAGCTGTCAGATCTAGTAAAGGCAAAGGCACCTGAGGTTGTAAAATGGAACGGTAATGCGGAGACCGCATTTGTAGACCTACGCACAACGCTCTGTAGTCACCCAGCCTTGGTAGCCCCGGATTTTAAAAAGGAGTTTTTTTTGCAAACGGACGCCTCTGAAGTAGGTCTCGGAGCTGTACTGTCCCAGTTTGTGGGAGAAGAAGAACACCCGGTCCTCTATTTAAGTCGCAAATTGTGTCCCCGCGAACAAAGATATGCCACAGTGGAAAAAGAGTGTCTGGCCGTAAAGTGGGCAACAGACACATTGAAATATTACCTTTTAGGCAGGTCTTTTACACTCATAACAGATCACGCACCACTACAGTGGATGCACAGAAATAAAGAAAAGAACTCGAGAGTTACCCGTTGGTTCCTGTCGTTACAACCTTTTAACTTTACGATCCAACATAGGCCAGGTATACTGCACGGTAATGCTGATGCACTCTCTAGGGTGCACAGTCTCGGTGCACGGGCCGCTCCACTCAGTAACGTTACGCTGGGAAGGGGGATATGTGACAGGGTCATTGACTCTGTGTATGTGAATAGGAGATGGCAGTATGCATGCTATCCAGTAAACGAGGGGTTAACTCAGCTTGTCAAGCAGACCACAGGTGATTTGAATTAAGCTCCTTCACCTGCTTTAAAACAGGAAGAGGAAATACCTCTGGGGCGGCAGTCTCTCTCTCTGAGGCATAGAGGGAAGACAGAGGAAGTGTTAAGACAGACACAAGCTGCCCAAAGCGATCCTGTCCCAAGAGGGAAGAATAAAGCTCCCAGGTAAGGAGCCAACTGCGTTTGCTGTACTTTATTGGGCTGAAATAGGTTAGCTAGCCAGCCAGATAGTTAGCCTGCACTTTTGTTTAGCTAGTACCCCGACCGGGGTTAGGATTTTTGTTTCGTTTCAATTTTAAAGGGACAGTGTACCCATTGTTTAGTTACCGTTTTTGGACAAATAAACCCATCAGCATTATTTCACCGGAAAAGACGTGTTGTCTCCTCACTTACCACGACCATCCTGTCACTATATATATATATATATATATATATATATATATATATATATATATATATATATATATATATATATATACATGTAGAGGTATCAGTACCGTGTTAGCCGAGCTTCAATAATCAAAAAATAAATAGAAGATACCGTTCTGTGGCTAACTAAATGCTTTTATTTGTGTGAGCTTTCGAGATACACTGATCTCTTCTTCCGGCGATGGTACAATGAATGAAGCAAGCAAAGGGAATACGTAAAAACAGTGTCTCTTGGAATGTTATCTGTGCTTGTCCTTCCCCCGGTGTGGGTGAGATTTATGGCTAGAGGTGTTAAATGGTTCCTGAAAGAAAGTGATGTAAGAGTGTGTGTGTGTGCATCTGTGTGAATATAAATGAATGGAGAGCCCACAGTGTATACAGTGCTTTACAAAAGGGGTGTGTGGAGTGGGAGTTAATAAAAATGGTGTGGGTAGGTGTGGAAATGTGGGAGAAAGTGGCATAACTAAAAGTGTGTGTGGATACTATGTGGTCCCTATTGGTGTATAGGGATGGAAAAACATGGAGTATTGGTATGTGTAAGAGATAGCTGTGTGTGCATACATATAGCACAGTATGTACAGACATGGTCTTTAGCGCTCATGGGAAGAGAGTTCACTTGTGTCAGTAATGACTCATAAAAGTTCAATCTCTGTTTAGGCCACCGTTAAGTGTCCCGAACAGTTGCATAAATTTGTATTCATGCAACCGTCTCTCTTTCAGTGTTTTAAGATTACATTTGAGTATGGCAACCCTCAGATCGTTCATCTTATGGCCAGAGTCAGAGAAATGTTCGCCGACAGGACTGTCTCTTGTTCCGCGTGTGATGCTGTGGCGATGCAGGTTCATTCTCTTGTTTAGCCCCTGCCCCGTCTCACCTATGTAGTAGCAGCCTCCTGGGCATTTCATGCACATGATGAGGTACACAACATTGCTGGAGGAACAGCTGAACCTTCCTCTGATTTTGTATTCCCGATTCTTGTGTGGTATTTGTATTGTGTCCGCTGTGTAGAGCATTGCGCAGGTTTTGCATCTTGGCTCCTGGCATGGTTTCGTCCCGCATTCAGTTGTACTGCTGAATACTTTACTCCTCACCATAATATTCTTCATAAAGGTAATCTTAAAACACTGAAAGAGAGACGGTTGCATGAATACAAATTTATGCAACTGTTCGGGACACTTAACGGTGGCCTAAACAGAGATAGAAATTTTATGAGTCATTACTGACACAAGCGAACTCTCTTCCCATGAGCGCTAAAGACCATGTCTGTACATACTGTGCTATATGTATGCACACACAGCTATCTCTTACACATACCAATACTCATTGGTTTTCCATCCCTATACACCAATAGGGACCACATAGTATCCACACACACTTTTAGTTATGCCACTATCTCCCACATTTCCACACCTACCCACACCATTTTTATTAACTCCCACTCCACACACCCCTTTTGTAAAGCACTTTATACACTGTGGGCTCTCCATTCATTTATATTCACACAGATGCACACACACACACTCTTACATCACTTTCTTTCAGGAACCATTTAACACCTCTAGCCATAAATCTCATCCACACCGGGGGAAGGACAAGCACAGATAACATTCCAAGAGACACTGTTTTTAAGTATTCCCTTTGCTTGCTTCATTCATTGTACCATCGCCGGAAGAAGAGATCAGTGTATCTCGAAAGCTCGCACAAATAAAAGCATTTCGTTAGCCACAGAACGGTATAATCTATTTATTTTTTGATTATATATATATATATATATATATATATATACTGCACCGACACACTTTATTCGAGCAAATACCCGGTATGTACCTGGCAGATACCTGGAATGCGCCGCTCCTCACCTCTGACAAGCCCCGTTGCATTTGCCTTCCCAGCCTGGGTTCATGCCTGGCTGACGGGCGGCTGATCTGTTAAATGATAATGATTAGGATTTAATAGGCTGCAATGCTTCGCGTGTCTACCAGATGGCATAAATTCATGAATTGTAATGCAGTATATATATATGTACTGTGCAGTATTGCAGCCAGCGGGAATAAAATGCTTCAATCCCTGCCGGAAAATAACTCAATGCACTCGGGCAGAAAACAGTCACAAACCTCAATACACCCGGGTATACCCGAATTCGTGGGACTAGCCGAGCTCGAATAAAGTGTCGCCAGTGTATTGTGACAAACGCCCCTCTTTTGTAGCGCTGACGTCTGTCTGGAATCTTCCCGACACAGTCTTCTAGGGTTTAATTATACGAATAACTGGATCATACAAAGCATTACATTGTTTAACTCAGGCTTCTGCCTGCTTTATTTTTGTCCCAGTAAGGGACTACAGCTTTAACAGGTGTAGGCAGGAGGCACTCAGATATTAACCTTCAGCGGTTTACTCATATCACTGTTATAAATTTCACACACTGTCACTTGTAGAAACAAAAATAAATCATATAAAGAAATCCTATCCCATTCAGGGATCTAACTAAACAGCACAATCAGCCTCTCTAACTGCTGCTGGGCCAACTAACCTGGTTCCCCAGCTTAAAACAATGCCCTCTCATTTAGGGTCCCTAGATACAGCATACAGTCTTTTAGATACAGAAATAAACATTTGTTTGTCTTATCTGTTCGTGGTGGGAACTCGGTCCCAAGTGTCCAGGCAAATCTTCTGGTACTGCGATACTTGAAGGTGGCGTCCTCCCCGAACTGGATGCAGGGGAGCAGCGAAATCTCCAGCCTCCAGGCTCTAAGAAGAGAGACTCAAAAGCAACCCTCTCTGCTCTAAATACCTGTGCTAGTGATTAAGAAAGCAGGTGAGGGAGAACTAGACAAATTGTAATCTGTGGTCTGGACTTTCCATCCACCAGCCTGAGTAAATGTGAAGCTGTGGAACGGATCATTTTGCACTATTCCTGCACTTTCTGACCTAAAACGGGGCAGAAAGTTGCCTAACATCTTTGGACTATGTCACAATATATATATATATATATATATATATATATATATATATATATAAATACTTTTGTGATCCTCTGGTCTCCAACTCCCTTCCCACAGTGAATGCTTAGCAGGGAGTTCTCAACAGCTGATGGGTAATTAGAAGGACCAAACCCTCTGTGTTTCATCAGACCAGGTGCTGACTTCATCAGGGGTGTGTCTTGAAGAGTGGCAGTTGCCACACATATATAATGGTCAGAGTGATATAATTGGTAGAAAATGTAACCAATGAGCATGTGAAGTATGCACAATATGGCAATTAAGAATCAGAGATATTCCCCTATATTACAAGAGAATGCAATTTCATATAAGAATCCTCATTAATAAACAATGAAATCAAATATAATAAAATCATTATAACACAATTGGTAAATAAAAAGAAGACATTATATCAATCAACAGAAAAATGTAATGTTATTATAATGAACCAGGAACAAATGGTTTGAGAATGATAAAGAAACCGATATTTACAATAAGATCTATGCATTGCGTGAACACCCGTGCACACACAAATATTATGTGTAACACAAATGAACACATACAGCAATTAATAACCAAAAAGATTGAGTTATGACAAGGAAAACCAGAGAACAGGAAAAAATTGACACTACACAATGATGCTAGTGTCCAAGTTTCATTGAGACCTCCTGGAGCCAAACTGTTGAGGTTGAAGATCCAGAAGGTCTCCCTACGTGAAAACACCTGTACCCTCTCTCCCGCAAGGAGTGAAGTAGGTATGTGCTCAAGGCCCATCACTTTAAGACCAACGGTGCTTTTATTATGGCAATGGAGAAAATGCTTGGATAGATAATGGTTTGTGACGCCATGCAATATATTTCTCCTATGCTCCAAAAACTGGGTTGAAAGGGGTCTTGTGGTGTGGCCTACATATTGTAAGCCGTATCCACATGTGATAAGGTAAACTACAAATGTAGTCTGACATTGATTAAACCTTTAACTAAAAAGGCTTCACCATTGGAATGAGATGTACACTGTAAAGTTATTTCTTGTGTCAATAAAGGAACATGGTATGCACCTTCCTCTATTGCTGTCAAGGATTGGTCTTCGGCTGAAGTGGCAGGAACATCAGGGAGCGTGGTAGGGGTCACAAGCAGAGGTCAGAGGCAGGCGGCAGATAGCGTAGTCAGGTAACAAGCAGAGGTCAGAGGCAGGCGGCAGATAGCGTAGTCAGGTAACAAGCAGAGGTCAGCAACGAGGAGACTGGAAAAGGATGATAGCAATAGCTAGCACAGCAGTAACCCAGGAACCTAGCAAAAGCTGAGGAACTAGTATAAACAGGCAAGGGAGGAACTATATGCAGGCTGAGAGGTAGAGCACAGGTGCAGTGCTGTCAGGTTTCAGGGTCTGGAATGTTCCTTAGTTTAGCAGCAGCAATCCCGGTAGACACGTATAGGCACTGCAGACTAGAACAAGACATTGAGAGAGTGGCAACAATCCCAGTGTCCAAGCATGTGTACCCCTAGGCTAGAATATGACATTACTCTCCCCTCCCAAGAGCGTTCTCCGGACGATCCTTGCTAGGCTTGTCTGGATATCTCTGGTGGAAAGCCTTGACCAGTCGCGGAGCATGTACAAAATCTTTGGGTTCCCAGGACCTCTCCTCTGGGCCATAGCCCCCCCAGTGGACCAGGTACTCTAGTTTCCCTCTGTGTAACCTGGAGTCCAAAATTCTCTCCACAATGAATTCCTCTTCGTTATCCACGAGGACAGGTTCAGGGGGAGGACGTCTCCGTCCAGGAAACAGATTCTCATGGAATGGCTTCAGCAGAGAAGAATGAAAAACAGGGTGTATTTTGATGGTCTAATCTAAAGGACACTGGATTTATTAGTGCGAAGATCCGAAATGGCCTGATGTATTTTTGGCCCAATTTAATGGTTGGAACTTTTAATCGTAGATTTCTGTAGAAAGCCAGACTTTATCCCAAACTGGGGAGGGTCTGCGGTGTTGGTCTGCTGCTCTTTTGTACCTTAGTTGAGCCTCACGAAGAGTCTCTTTGAGGGTCTCCTGGATGTCTCGCAGAATCTCCAGTTTCTCTGTAACTGCCAGAATGGGGCCCGAAGATGGAAAACGAGGAATAAAGGTTGGATGAAATCCATAATTTGAGAAAAAAGGATTCTTCTGAGTCGATGAATGAGCTAATGGTAGGAAATCAATCCAGTCATCCTAGAAATTACAAACAAAACATTGTAAGTATTGTTCCTAAGTCTGATTGGTCCTTTCTGTGTGGCCCTTGGATTGTGGATGATAGCCAGAGAATAAATTTAAACAAATTCCTAGAGAGGAACAGAAGGTCCTCCAAAATTTTGAGGTGAATTGTACTCCTCTGTCGGATATGATCTAATCTGGAACCCCATGAAGCCGAAACACCTCTTTCACAATCAACTTTGCTGTCTGGTCTGCTGAAGGAAGATTCTGTGCTGCAATGAAGTGAACCATCTTTGTAAGTCGATCCACTACTACCAGAATGGTATTATGTCCACTTGATCGTGCAGGTCAACAATAAAATCCATTGATATGGACCCCAAAGGACGAGTTGGAACCAGAAGAGGCTGCAGCAAACCCACAGGTGATGCTCGAGGGGTTTTGGTCCTAGCACAGGTCTCACAGGAGAGGACATAGTCTTTAACATCTTGTGCTAATTTAGGCCACCAAAAAGATCGAGACAACAGTTTATGTATCTTGAGGACACCTGGGTGACCAGCGGGTTAGGAGTCGTGCATTAATTGGAACACCTCTAATCTTACCTCCTTAGGGACGAACAGACGGTCCTTACAGTTTCACAGACCATCACATAGAAATAGTTCCGCTTCCGGAGGAGGGTTTTTAAGAAAATAGTCATTTGAGTAGGCTCCCTTTATTCATGTGAGGAGATCGGCGGAGAATGTGACGCCCCAAAAAATTCATTTTGGAAGAATAGTTTCTTCTTGCTTTTTGTCTGAACTAGGATTAGGCAATGACCATGAAAAGGCATCAGCTTTCCCATTCTTGGAGCCAGGACGGTATGAGATGTGGAACTGAAATCTTGCGAAGAAGGGAGCCCACCTGGCTTGTCGCGCATACAGTCTTTTTGCGGATTGAATGAATACTAAGTTCCTGTGATCCATAAAGACCGTAACCAGGTGATTGGCCTCCTCAAGTAGATGTCTCCACTCAGAGAATGCATCTTTTATAGCCAAGAGTTAATGGTTTCCGATGTCATAATTTCTTTCAGCTGTTGACATTTGGTACGAATAAAAGGCACATGGATGAAGGAGCATCTTGGGTCCAATCTTTTGTGACAGAATGGCACCAACAGTGGAGTCGGATGCATACCACTTCCAAGTTAAATGGTAATTCTGGATTTGAATGGATGAGGATAGGGGCAGATGTGAAGAGTGACTTCAATTGTTCAAATGCCGCATCCGCTGCAGGAGACCATTTGAAGGGGAATTCTTTCCGTGTGAGTCGGGTGATTGGGGCAATAATGCCAGAGAAATTTTTAATAAAACGTCTATAGAAATTGGCAAAGCTCACAAATCTCTTATTGTCTTTCTCATTTCGAGGGATTGGCCATTCTACCACGGCTTGAATCTTGCCTGAGTCCATACTCAAACCCTCAGGAGAGATGACGTAACCGAGAAATTGCATGCTGGTCTTTTCAAATTCGCATTTTTCTAACTTGATGTACAATTTGTGCTTACGGAGATGCTCAAAGAAAATTCGGACATGTCTGGTGATCCATGATGATATCTGAGAAGACAAAGATGTCATCCAGGTATGCCACTACAAATTGGTCCAATAACTCATGGAGGACATCATTGATTAAATGCTGGAAGGTAGCAGGGGCATTATAGAGTCCAAAGGGCATCACCAGATATTCATAGTGCCCATAACGGGTTCGGAAGGCTGTCTTCAATTCGTCACCGGGTCGAATGCGGACCAAATTATATGCTCCTTTGAGATCTAATTTGGTAAAGATTTTGGCTGACCGACTTCTTTCCAATAGTTCGGGAAGCAGAGGTAACAGGTACCTGTTCTTCACAGTAATCGTATTTAGTTCCCGATAGTCAATGCAGGGGCGTAGAGAACCGTCTTTCTTTCCCACGAAGAAAAGTGCAGCTCCTGCTGGAGAAGTAGAGGGGTCGGATAAAACCCTTTGACAGGTTCTCCTGTAGGTAATCATTGAGGACCTTCAATTCCGGTTCTGAGACGGAATAGATTCTTCCAAACGTAATGGCAGCACCCGCTAATAATTCAATGGGACAGTCATAAGAGCGATGTGGGGAAAGCGTATCCGCGTTCTTCTTGTCACACACCAAAAAACTCAGAGTATGGAGCCGGCAGTAGATTTTCTTGAGACAAGGAAATCTTATGTATTCCTACACACTCTGGTATATGAACTTTAGGTAGACAGGCTAGCTGGCAGTGCTCTGAGGAAAAAGTGAGTGTCTTGGTCTTCCAGTCAATTAGTGGGTTATGGATCATGAGCCATGGAATTCCCAGAATCACTGGAAACAAAGGAGAAGGAATGATACCAAATGAAATCTTCTCCTGGTGATTAGCTCCATGATTAGTGTTAAGCTACTTGTTTCATGGGTAACAGATCCAGAGCTCAAGGAAGAACCGTCAACGACTTCCATCCTTTCTGGCAATTCCTTGGCTATAAATGATACCGAATTGTTCTTGGTGAATTCTATGTCCATAAAATTCCCTGCCACTCCTGAGTCGACCATTACTGTGGTTGAAAAATGATGTGTTCCTTCCTCGATTATAATATGAACCAGGAGGTGGGGGTGTAGAGAAGGAGGGTTATCTTTCCCTTGAGAAGCAGAGAAAACAGTCTTTGAAATAGCGTGCAGCTGATTTCTCCTAGGGCTCTGGAAAGAAGACTGCCTGGACTTGTTTGGTCAATCAGCGAGATAGTGCCCATCGTTTCCTCAATATAAACAGAGATCTTCTGTTCTGAGTCTATTCCTTTCCCCGGTTGAGATAGGTCCCCACAGTGTATTTACTTGCATCGGCTCCTCCTCAGTCTCCCTGGAACGTCTTGGGGTACTGACAACACTAAATCCGGGGTTGCTTGGCATGAACCCCTGTCTCTCCAACCTTCTTTCCGTAAGCCTGTGATCGATTTGGATGCATAAACGGACAAACTCCTCATATTTCTCTGGAGGCTTCACCCGGGCTAGTTCATCTTTAACTTGCTCTGAGAGACCCTGCCGAAAATGATATCTCTGCGCGGCCTCATTCCACGCAGTATCGTTAACCCACCGGAGGAACTCAGCAGCGTACTCAGCTGCTGAGCGTCTTCCTTGACAAAGATTATTTAGAGTTGCCTCAGCGGTTGCACCATGATTTGGGTCATCAAAAATCAGACTCATGGCTTCGATGAACTCCTCCAGATCCCTTAGTAGTGGGCTATCCTGTTCTAAGATAGGGGAGACCCAAGCAAGGGCCTCATCCTTGAGCAGGGTTATGATCAGTCCAACCTTGGCTTCGTTGGTATTATAGATGGTGGGCTGAAGCTTGAACACAAGTCTGCATTGATTAAGAAAATTCCGGAAAGATTGTTTTTTTCCCCCAAAAAAATTCCGGAAGGGATACGTGGGGCGCGGTTTGCACAGGCACTGTGTTTTGAACAGATGCGGTGATTAAGGCTGCACGCAGTTCACGGTTTTCAGCTTCTGTGGCGGCGGCTCGTTCTTCCAAGTGGCCAAGACGATTGAAAACATGTCCTTGTTGTTCTTGGTAACCAACCATGATACGTTGTAAGTCATGGAGTGTCTGATCCTGGGTCAGGTCTGTTCCGGTGGAATCCATGGTAGGTCCTGTTATTCTGTCAAGGATTGGACTTCAGCTGAAGTGGATCCCAGTGGCAGGAACAGCAGGGAGCGTGGTAGGGGTCACAAGCAGAGGTCAGAGGCAGGCGGCAGATAGCGTAGTCAGGTAACAAGCAGAGGTCAGAGGCAGGTGGCAGATAGCGTAGTCAGGTAACAAGCAGAGGTTGACAACGAGGAGACTGGAACAGGACGATAGCAATAGCTAGCACAGCAGTAAACACAGGAACCTAGCAAGAGCTGAGGAACCAGTATAAACAGGCAAGGGAGGAACAGGAAAGGGATGATTATATATGCAGGCTGAGAGGTTGTAATGCGTAGCTCACAACAAACGAAACGCGACCACGGTGCTGAGGTAGGGGATTGGATAACGCCGACCCACAGCCACTCGGCGCCTAGGATGTAGAGTAGTCGTTCAAGCCAGGTCAGGGTTATAGATTGGAGAATGGTTAAGGTACTTGCCAAGTTCAGGAGCGGAGAGTTTAGGATCGTCGTAGTTCATTGCCAGGTTCAGGATTGGAGAGTATCGGATAGTCGGGGTACGTAGCCAGGTTCAGAATAGGAGAATGTCGGATCGTTGGAGTACTTAGCCAAGGTCAGGACTGGAGACAGGAGAATAGTCGTGCAAGCTGGATCAAGAGTGGAGAGAAGCGGAGTCCAAAGAGCTAGCAGGGTTCAGGCAACAAGAGGTTAATCAGCATGCAAGGCAAGAGTACAGGAACTAGGATGTGGCAAGGCATGGCGTCACAATGACTATGCTCAGCAATGAATGATTGTAGACTGAGAGTATAAAAAGGAGGAGCCTCCAATAGCCAGCCAGGGCGGAACCAGGAAGTCAGAGTTGATTGCTGGTGCACACAGATGTGCCCTATGATTAGAAAATAAACATTATAAATCGCTCATCCTTGTAATCTTTCTTTTCTCTTTCATTTTAGGTAAGTAACATGGTGCATGAGGATAAACACAATTAATACAAGGTATGATCAAAGAAGATCCAAACAAAGAATCCTCCACTAGAATGCACTCTGTGTTTTAATTTATTGTATTTATTTGGACAAATTGTCCCAGCGGAATTTCTTGCTCTACAAATGACTATCAATAGATTCTAAATCAGCTACCCAGATTAAAAATAAAAAACAATAAAACTTTATTACATCAATTCATTTGTGACTCTGTGCAATTAATTACAGTGTGTATTGTTTAAAATCCCTGTTGGAGTAAAGTAGAATAGATTTACTGTATATTATTCAGACTTATTATCACATAAATATGTGTGTCTTCCGGTGTAATACAATTTGTTTTGTCTACTTTGACATCTCAAAACCCTCGGAATATATCCTTCTATATGGACTATACTGTATATATATAGTGGCTCTAAATATAGCCTATTTCTTATATATATCATATACTTCCTATAGCATAATCTAGTTAATCACAAAGGACGGTGCTTTAGTATCAATGCTGTCTAGAATTAAAGTACTAGGATAGGATGGGCTACCAATGTTGCACACACAATTACTCAGATATAAATATATATTTATCGGTGTGTACCTGTAGCAGAATATATCCCTAGTATGTACTTTATAGATATATTTAGACACTTAGCATAGTAATATCCCTTAGCTTTATAAGTGTGTTAGCTTGCGTTCTTTGACGTGTATATAGAATTTCGTTGTTTCAATATGACTCCCTTTAAAGGTATGTATCAATCTCTATACACTGTTGCAGCATAGGTCCCTGGTCTGGGCAGACTCAAATGGTACTGCACAACAATTATAAGTCTCAGAAGACCCGACACATACAGGGTCCACACACGTTCCCCCACTCCCAGGTCTCGGCGAACCGACAGTAGAGTAATGGTTATAGCGCAATATTTGGTGGATGAAACAAATCAGGTTACAGCGGACCTATATGTTCTTTATCTCTGTCTAATGCCACTCAAATATATTCAGATACAAGCCGTGTTCCGTAGGGTAGAGATGTCGCTCCAATGATGTCAGACTCGACGTCCAATGACGCATTTCGTGTGTCACCACGCTTCTTCAGATGGGAGGAGTCTGGGTATCTGATCCTGCCCGGTTTTTATATACCATTGGAAATAAAGGTATGTTTACCCGTATGCCAATCAGAACGGATTTTCAATTGCGAAACTAATAACATTAAAGGTATAGTTTATAATATGGTTATTGATTCATGGTTCGCTATACACTGGCGACACACTTTATTCGAGCTTGGCTAGTCCCACGAATTCGGGTATACCCGGGTGTATTGAGGTTTGTGACTGTTTTCTGCCCGAGTACATTGAGTTATTTTCCAAGCAGGGATTGAAGCATTTTATTCCCGCTGGCTGCAATACTGCACAGTATATATATATAAACTGCATTACAATTCATGAATTTATGCCATCTGGTAGACACGCGAAGCATTGCAGCCTATTAAATCCTAATCATTATCATTTAACAGATCAGCCGCCCATCAGCCAGGCATGAACCCAGGCTGGGAAGGCAAATGCAACGGGGCTTGTCAGAGGTTAGGAGTGGCGCATTCCAGGTATCTGCCAGGTACATACCGGGTATTTACTCGAATAAAGTGTGTCGGTGCAGTAGATGTAATTAACAATTGTGCCAGTATTAAAAATATACACCAACTCTTCTTATTGTAAGCTTTTACAGTGACTTGCTTCCATTATAGTAAGTTGGTATATATATATTGGGGTCTGTGGGACAGATTAAGGATCTAAAGAGGATTCCATGATTTTATCCAGATAAGTAATAAGTCCATTTGTTTACTCTAATTACTATGTAATTTAGGATATATATAGTGTGGGTAGGAGTGATTCTAACCTTATGGATCTGCCCCTATTGGTCAATACAGATCCAATTATTAAGCTATATACCATCCCCTCTAATTCCCTTGTATTCATTTCTATAATAGTGACTCATATTAGATAAGTTTGATATTTATCATTAGTGATCCTATAATGACAAAAATTATTTAAAGGTGATAAAGTGTGCAAACAGGTAGATAAGTGTATTGCTGTGTTATACTTTCATTTAATGTAACCGTGTAGGAGTGGTACTTTCTGTGTTGATCTGCCCCAAATGGTCAAAACAGATCTGATATTAAACTGTATACCAATCCCCTAATATTATAATATATTTATAATTTTACTTACTGTGTGTTTGTGTAAAAAAGTGTTTTAATGGACATATAGCCTTTAATATATTGATATAGATATTACAAATATGCTGAATAAATAAACCCCTCTTTTAAACCTTCTGGGCTAAGTGTGTTTAGTTGGAATATCCAACGACACTCTCTTTGTAGTAATCGTTTGTCCCAGTCTCCTCCTCGTGGACCTGGGATAATATGTTCGATTCCTACAAAGTGGATGATTTTGGTGTTTCCATTGTGTGCTTCATTTACATGTTTTGCCACTGGTTTATCACGAGAATGTCGTATGTCTCCAATGTGTTCCAAGATCCTAGTTTTAAATTGTCTCCTTGTCTTTCCTATGTACATTTTACCACAATCACATATTGTAAATATGTAATTCTTTTATGCCCGTCCGCGATTTGGAAGCTCTCCTGGGAGATTGTCTATTCAATGTGTGGATAGAGAACAATGCAGCCCTGGAGTCAAGCAGTTTGAATGAGACACATGCAAGCTCTGTATCAAATCACTGGACTGTTTATTACAGATAACAAGCAGAGTTATATAGACAAAAAGGGTCCTAGAGGTATTTTGCTGAAGCGTCTTAGAGGTATTTGCTGACGTTCTCTACCAAATTTATTGCTACATAGATTAAATGTTGCTTACATTTGTGCCTTCCACTTATTTCTAGGGAGTAAGAGGAGTGAAAAAAAAGGGGGATGTGGGAGTATAAGGGAAAAGGGCTTTGTTTATAAAAAGCTAACAAACTAACATTCTTCCCTCATCTTCAAGGCTGAAAATTCTAGAAGTCTTGCCAGAGCCCATGGTCAAGTTTTTAAACCAGTACATACATTAAAAGTAAAACTGGGACAAGGGGAGACAAAATGGTTGCTGAAATATATATTAAAAATACCCTCCTTTTGTCATAAAATGACAACACTTATTAAAAATTACTAGTTATACTGCTCCTCCATAATTAGCGCATTGTAGCTACTCTCATTCTTCACAATTTCCATTTCTGAGAATAAATGGGTGTTGGTGGGGGTTAATATCTCCTGGAAGCGACTGCACAAACATCCTCCTCACACACATCTTTCATACTGCATTTACTCAGAATGACAAAACAGCAAAATGTTTGGTATGGTCAAAATGAATGACTTGTCCTTGTGGTTGACTCACACCCCTGGGTGACCTCCCACCTTCCTCACATCCTTATATCCGATATTCTCAGTACCCCCATATCCTTAAGAGACAGTCTATTTAAAGAACAATGAACCATTTCATTGTCCTGCTGGACCAAGCAGTTATCCAATTGTGCATGATTTTATTCCTTTCCGGCCATCATATCGGCCCAGTTGATTTCTTCTTCGGTCTCTTCTTCTGGGGACTGCCGACATCTTCATCACTGAAAAGAGACATAGCGTTGGTGGGGGATTGCAGCGTACTTCTGGACCAAAGTTTTGCTGTACTTAACACATACATAGAGAGCAATGAGTAGGACAGACACACATACAAAACATCCGCTAGCTTAGCTTCCAGAGAACCAATCCAACCACCAAGTCCCATGAATCCCATCCCTCATCTCTACCTTTAAAGGCTGGAACCACTCTTCCTAAATAACATAACCTGGTCTAGTTGCAGGGTAATTCTCTATCTGTCCTTCTAACACAACATCAATAACTTCCCTAGGGCAAACTCATATTTCTACACCCTTCATAACAAATTTCTTATATATAGTTCTACAAGTGTCTTATAAAATATTGTCCTTATCCCAAGGGGTTAAATGTAACTCTTGTTCCTGGGGTGCAACCTATTGGGTATAGATAGTACATTGGGTTACATTGCATATAAAATATGGGTTTTGTTTACCAGGATTCCATTATATAACGAAAGGGTGTGCATATATACTATACATAGACAATAAAAATTACTAAACAAAATATACCTGTTACCACCCTATTGTCTTTGTGTATACACTACTTACACAAACCTAATAGAATATACATTATAATTAAAATAATAAAACCTGTAAAGAAAAAAAGATTATTAAAAAAGTTCAAAGTTCATATGTTGAGGCTCGGACTTTTGCCTGTGTCTTTCTCCTCTGTTGGTTATTGGCGGGGATTATTGTGCCCCAAAAACATAAATTTTGTATTCTGTAGCAGCTGTATCTTTTGGCATTTCCACCTTGGCTATAGTTTAACTTGAAGCAACAGTGGGTGGTGCTGGGATGAGTTGCACGTGCGTAACGTGGATCCAGAAAGAGACCTCTGCCACTTTAATTGCTGTTATGGTAGTAGTAGTAGTAGGGTCTTTTCATCTGGGATGAAAAACGTTCTTGCGTAGGGAATGCATGACCATTAACCCGTCTCGAGTAGGTGCACTTTCAACTTTGACCTGTGCCTAGAGAGACTCAAAAATATATTAGTTGCATACAATACTTACTAATTGTTTTACTAAGCAATCATTGTGGTCTTGACTTTGGTACAATTTAAATTCATAACACTTGGTGCCCCAGCTATTGCCAAACCAAAAGAAAATGGTTAAAATAATTTTGAATATAGAACTCCAAACTAATTACTTGTAGTATATAAGTTATCTAACTTCTGGGCATAGACAGCTATATGATAAACAGCAATAACAACCCCCCTTTGTTCACATTTATTACATGTGAACAATATTACAGAAAGGATAACAGCATTTAAAACATAACTAAATATTGTTGCTTGATCTGTAGCAAAACTAACCTGAAACCTTTGGGTATTAAATTTACATTAAAAACCTCAAAACACTACTGAATATAAATATAATCTGCTATTGTCTTCTGACAGAAACCTTAAAAAAATACACAAAATAACATCTGGTTTGCTGAGAGAACATCCTGTAATATAAGAAATTATAGACACAGATTTTAAAACTTTTTTTTTTTCTCTCTTCATCTCCAGGATTGCAACCAACTTGAGATAACTTTTCTGGGCATCCTCCCAAAACCTTGGAACAAGACAGATAATAAAAATGATTAATTACTGGAGTTTTAACATACAGTGCAATACAATTTGAAACAGCTTAAAAATGAAGCTCCTTACAGGGCCCGATACAGGATAAAATGTGACTGGTATTCAAAAATTGAAACTGGATTTTTGTTAAACAGAAAATTATAGGCTTAATATATACTTTAAACAGTTTATAGTTACTTGTTACACACAAAAAGAAACAAAAATAATAATACAAACAAAAATTACCAAGACAAGGCAATGCAAAACTGTTTGATCCTGCATCCTAATACAATATTAACAAAAATGTCCCTTTCTTTTATTATCATATCCTAAACTACAGTTAACCCTAATTTGTAGCTACAGAGCTTCAGTTAACTTTCGTGTCTGGAATGTATCTGTATCTCTGCACATTCTTTATTACTTTAGAAGGGGGTGGTGGTGTCTGGGCTGCTTTTCTCTTTCTCTTTCTCTCTTTCTCTCTCTCATGGAAATAGAGAAGTTGGAAAAATATGTCTTTCTGGTTTTAAGAAACCTTCGCCTGGCCAGAACAAATAAATCCTTTAAATATACCAGTGACCGTGCTTAATTACATCAAAAGATTTTTCCACATTTGCCAATTCGTTGTCCTTCTCTCAATAACCAGTCAAACTCTCCCTTGCCCAGGGTTGATTAGTTTGTGTTGTAGTGGGGGTGTACACCTTTAAAATTAAACTTCAACATAAACAATTAATTATTCTTATTTTTGTAAGACCTTGCAAGTTTTCTGGATGGTAGTTTGTATACATGTAATAAGCCGGCGTGACCATAATTCAACTCTCACACGGGATTCATTCAGGTAAAATTCATGAAACACACAGGGATTACTCAATCAAGCAACATTTTTTTACCATATTTATCAAATCTCATAAAACATTCTGTGGAAAAACTAATTTTCCAATATTGAATTTACACATAATGTGTGGTTTTCTACAACAGTAGCAATTTCTGACAATGTTTTATGCTTCCAACCAATACACCCAGTCTCTACTTGCATCTCAATTCCTGCATGTAAACCTTTCACAAAAACCGCCACTATAAGTGGTCTTGCGTTCATCTCTACTTCCTCAATACCTCCATATAGCTATATTATTTCCAATAATCTATCGGCAAATTCACTTGCTGTTTCTTCCTTATTCACTAGCTGTTATGTCAATTTTTTTTTATCCAGTGAGTGGTTAAAATAAATGCAGCAATTATAACACTTTAACAAAAACAAAACCATCTCTGTCACAATTTTTAATCCTTACACAGTGTCAGTATCTGATTCTGATTCGTCCTCTGACGTTTCCCTGTCCCGTGAACAGTCCCTGACAGGGGTTAATTCCTGCCTAGAGTCTGTCTCTTCCCCCTCCGTACTGATCTGCCTGGCAGGCATGTCAATAGGGAGTGGTCTAGGGAGCCTATTCCTTTGGGTTCCCCGTGAAGCCGTAAAGGCTTCTTAATCGGAGACTGCCGCAGAGCCTGGGAAAGGTTAAGGGGTTCAGGGGGTTTGAGAACAGGGATACTGGGGTAAATTTGGGCTACCTCTGGTGGTGGTAATTGTCCCGGTTCCATAGGGGCAGTAGGCAAATATATACTGTATTTTGAGAGTGGTGAAAAATCTCTATTGGCAGGACTTCAAAGGTGCAATTTTTTTTTCCACACACGCTGCAGCACATTTTCTTAACAGTTTTAACACATTTCTTTAGTCTTATACTTTATTTTGTCTGACTTACTTCCAGGCAATATTTTACTTTTTTACCCATGATTAGCTTATAAAGAAAACTTATCTTAATACAATATAACCTTATCTAAATATACGTGATATAGGGTCCCTATAGACAGCCCAGTATACAGACAGGACTTTATAATTTAACCCCTGTTTTACAGTGGGGACTTTAAAATCTGCTTTGTAGACAGGATTCTATACCTGCTACTTGCCCATTATACAGACAGGACTCTTTTACCTTCTGTTTTTTTTTTTTTTTTTAGATAAATATTTCAATATTTTAGATTGATTTTCTCTTTTAAAGCAATGAAATTTAGAAATTGGACCCTATATCTTAACAATTTCTAACAGCAGCACAGCGTTATACACAGATAGCAATAAAAAGCCTTAGGCAGTTTCTCTAAATCTGTTCTCACCAACCCATTGAATTTGTATGTATATTCTGTATATATGCTCAGGGACTCTCACCCCGATGTGTCACTTCCAGGTCTTTTATCCTGTGGACCCTTTACATGTGATCAGGGACTCTAACCCTGATCGGTCACCTCTAGGTCTTATATCCTGGGGACCCTTACATGTGATCAGGGACTCTAACCCCGAACGGTCACCATGACACCTTAAGGGACTCTAACCCTTAATTTTAAGGGACTTTCACCCTTATCAAGGTTTAAGGGACTCTAACCCTTAATTTTTTTTTTTTTCAAAATATTTTTATTAGGCAGATATAAAATATACATACAGGAGTCAATATACACAGCCTAATACAGAAACATTTTTGTATTTTTTTGGAGGAGAAGAGTGGCAAAACCTGTTGCCTAAAGGTGGTGGCCTTCCAAAAAAGGAAAGGCCAGGGAAATAAGAAGAGGGGGGAGAAAGAGGGGAGGTGGGAGGGGGAATTCTACCCCAGTCACTAAGTGTCCACCTTGGACGGACTCTTTCTAATCACTGATTGTCACAGGCTTCCTTTTCCCAATGTTCTATCTTCTGGGCTATACCTTGGCGAATTAGACACGTTTTATAAAATTATCCATGGTTCCCAGATTCTGTAGAAAGCTGTTGTGTTTTGCTTAAGGAGTGCAGTTAGTTTTTCCATAAGCATCACCTCGTTTATTCTTTTTTTTAGCATTCCTTTAGAGGGGGGAGCTACTTTCTTCCAGGAGGCCGCTACCTCACACCTCGCCGCTGTGAGAATAAAGGAGATTAATTTTCTTACTGGCCGGTCAATTTCTTTCATTGGCCTAGCCAGTAGGAAGGTCAGTGGATCAATAGGCAAATCGAGGTTTGTAACCTCTTTTAATAAAATTTGAACCATGTCCCAATATTTCTTAATTTCTGGACATGACCACCAGATGTGGGCCATGTCCCCCTTTTGTCCAAAGCCTCTGCAACAGAGATCCGATGCCAGAGGATACATTTGCTTTAGTCTCACTGGAGTGAGATACCAGTAAAACAGTATTTTATAAATATTTTCTTTGGTTGTGGTTCAAATGGAAGTTCCTGAGGCTGCTTCCCAAATATCATCCCATTCCTCTCTGTTGATATTAATATTCAGGTCCGCGGCCCATTTCAGCATATAGTCATGAGTTGGAGGGTCCGCCGATGTCTCCAATTCAGTGTAGATTTTTGATATTAGTCCTTTTTGGTGAGAACTATCTTTGCATAGTCTCTCAAACTTAGTGAGAGGGGGAAATTCTGGATTTGGGGATATTGTTTGGGTGAAATGTCTAATTTGGAGGTATTTGAATGTTTCCAATTGTGGTATATCGTATTTAGCACGTACATTTTGGTAGCTCAAGAGTTTCCCTAGGCTCAGAATGTCTCCGATCGTCCTGATCCCCTTCAATTTAAATTGATCATATAATTTAGACGCACACCCGGGAGGAAATTTAGGATTATTAAAGATTGGCGTGAGTTGCGAGCTGGTGTAAGCAGGTCCAAATCTAGTTTTAGCTTTCAACCAGACTCCCCATGTGTGTTTCATCGCTCCCAGCTTAAATTTGTGCCTGTGCATACTGTATCTCCTCTATCCAGGCTCCAAAGGCATGCTGGCAGAGAAGGCATTTTAGCATATTGCGATTCTATTTCGAGCCAGCCACGCTGGTCTGGGTCTGCGTTCTACATGGCTGCTTGTTTTCGTTGTGCTGCCTGATAATATTTAGAAATATCTGGGACACCCATACCCCCCCTTGCTCTTGATGCCATGAGTACCGATCTTGCGACTCTGGGTCTTTTGCCCTGCCAAATATATTTAAATTGTCTATTTCGGATGTTTTTTAGTTCAGAACCAGGAACGTGGACTGGAAGTGTTTGAAAGAAATATAGTAATCTAGGGAGTATATTCATTTTGATCGAAATCATTCTTCCAATCCAAGAAATCTGGTAATCTTCCCATTTATCCAGGTCTTTAAAAAAAATTTCAAACAGAGCTGGGTAATTGTGTTGATATAAAGATTGGTAGTTCTTTGGGGGGGAGGGGGGAGGGGGAGGGAGGGGAGGGGGAGGAGAATGGAGGGGGGAGGGGGAGGAGGGGGGGGAAGGTGGAGGGGGGGAAAGGTGGAGGGGGGGAAGGGGGAGAGGGGGATAAGGGGGGGGAGAGGGGGGAAGGGGGAGAGGGTATAAGGGGGGGAGAGGGGGATAAGGGGGAGGGAAGGGGAGAGGGGGGAGGATAGGGGGAAGGGGGGGAAGAGGGGGAGAAGGGTGGGGAGGGGGGGAAGAGGGAGAGAAGGGTGGGGAGGGGGGGAAAGGGACACCTTGTAACATGGTTAAACACTTATCACAACTTTTATAATTACATAACAAAATTAACTGGGACATTTCTTTCACCACCCTTCAACGAGCGGGTTTCCCGTACTGTAAACCGACCACGGACAATTGCAAGTTGGATCTACCTAACATGAGGACTGGGACACAGGTGGAGCAAATACAACAAGGATATGAATGATTAAATATTAAACTTTTTCAAACTAGGCAGGGGGGACTCCTGTCAATTACTTCTAGGAGAAGCGTATTAACCGGAGAGAGCCCAAGGGTCACGGGGTCTTCCCGTTTTAGCCAAACAGAGCAAGAACTAGTAATGGCCCAGGCGTGTTATTAATTTAGGGTGGGATTGTAGTCCGCGCCCTATGGGCAGGGGGGGAGGAAGTGTTCAAGTCAGGCTTAAAAGTCCAGTCCCTTGAAAGACCACTTCTGACCTGTGCTTGATGATAGCGTTCGGATCTCCTCGCTCTAACCGGGTATGTGCCCTGCGGTTCTTCTTTTCATGGGCTCCCCGGTAGGCCCCGGCAGCTCCCCATCAGCTCTCCCCCACCCCCACATCCAATGCTGGAGGCCCCCAACAGCCCCAAAACCCAACCCCACTCCCCACCGAGTGCGCCCAACATAAACGGGATAATGGCTCCCACATCCATCAGCGATCCCGCCACTGGCCTTGCCAGAGCGAGGCTCCCATATCTTCAGGGCAGATGCCCCCCTGCCTCAGCCTTCTCGCGCTGCGGAGGTGATCTCAGCAATCAAAAGCCAGCGTTTGAGGAGGTCGACAGGTCTCTCAAACTTCCCAGTCGGGCAGTTTGTTCTTCTGGGCATTTTGGTCCTCCAGTTGCTCTGAAGCCCTGATGGGGACCCCCTCGCGGCTCGGTCGTCGAGAGTTCGGCAAGTCCGATCTCTGTGGGGCCAGAAGTTCAACGCCAAGCTCGCGTGCGAATTGCGGCATGTCTTCCAGTTGTCTGATGGATAGTTGTCTGCCGTTTCTCGTCACAATTAGCCGAAATGGGAATACCCATCTGTAGTTTATACCTTTCTCTTGTAGTAGAGTAGTTAGAGGTTTTAACTCTCGGCGCCTCTGAATAGTTTCCATAGCGAGGTCGTTGAAAATTTGTAGGGGTTCTTCTTGAAACTCGATCACGTTTTTGTCCCTGCAGGCTGTTATTATTTTTTCCTTAGTGGAGTAACTGTGCATTCGCACAATCACGTCCCTACTTCTTTTTGGGTCGCCTGATTTGGGAGCCAGCGCGCGATGAGCTCGGTCCAGCTCCAGGTCTTTCTCCTCCAGACCGTCGTAAACACTCTTGAAAAGAACCATCAGATAGGGCCTAAGGTGGTCAGGATGAACCTCTTCAGGGACATTTCAGATCCTCAAGTTTTGCCTACGGTCCCGGTTTTCCTGATCCTCCAGGCTCTCTTTTAGGCAGGAAACCTCGGCGCCGAGGCAAATCATCTCCTCGTCTGCCTCTGTTTGCTCGTGGTGGGCCACATCTAACCTGTTCTCCAGGTCTGCTGTTCTCCTCGTGAGGCTGCCAATTTCCTCGGAGGCAAGATTTTTAAAGTCCTGCTGGAGGGATATGTATAATTTGTCATGAGAGGATGACAGCATGCCCTCCAGCATTTCCTCTAGATATGCTCGGGTGATATTCCCTTCTGTCGCGGATCCCTCCGTCAGCCTCCTTGAATCTTTTCTTTGAGCTTCGGCGCTATCTTGCTCGACGGGTTGGGTCCCCGACCCTCGTGGCGCTGGTGAAAAAAACTTGTTAACTCCCTTCGAGGTTTGTGTTTTTCCTCCTCGGGACATGTTGGGGATTTCTTCTGCCAAATTATAGCAAGTTTTGGGCCGTAAGTTGCTTACTTATCACTTTATCCATGCAGCCTCCTGGTGCTCTCCTCCTATACTGCCATACCGGTTGGCAACACCAGAGCCCCCCCCCTTGGGCTCAGCCTTTAATCATTTTGAGTGAGGGTCTAATTGGTCTTCTGTGGGAGTTTTGTGCATAGGCAGGTCTGTCAGGTCCCTTGTTTTGTGGCCTCCGTCCTGCCTCAGCAACACTTTGCGGGGCTGCAGTAGTTCAGCAGCCCCCCTCCCCTGCCCCCGTGGCTGCAGACACTCCAGGGATAGTTGATCTCCCCCCCTCACTCACCCGATTGGGCGTCCCTGTGGTGAGCGCTCCGGGGCCAGTGATTGCTCCAAGGAGGGGGGGGCGAGGGGTAGGGGCGAACCGGAGCCCTCCTCCACCATGGGCTGCCTCTGCTATGCTCCTGTTCCCTTATGGCGCTGATCCCACAAGCACCCCGTGGGCGAAGGGGGGGGGGGCACGCACCTTACTTCACCTGCCGCCCCACTCCTCTCGGGACCCCGCCGGGCCTCCTTACTCAGGCCGTGTGACTCTGGCGGCCATCTTGGCAGCACAGGGAAAGGCAGGAGGAACTGCTGCGGGACCCAGGGAGCTCAGCCTGCTGCTGCAACTTATTTCTCCCGACGGGGGACACTCTTAACAGGTGGCTGGGTACTTTTTATTTGTTTTTTTGATCTGTTTGGAGGGCTTTCCCTACTCTTTTATTTGCCCTCTGGATGGAGCTGTGCTGAGCCACGACCTTCCTGCTCCACATCCAGGCCATGCCCCCCTAACCCTTAATTTTAAGTGACTTTCAACCTTATCTAGGTTTAAGGGACTCTAACCCTTAATTGTAAGGGACTTTCACCCTTATCTAGGATTAAGGTACTCCAACCCTTAATTTTAAGGGACTTTCACTCTTATCTACTATTTTCGGTCCGGGGCATAACCAGTGATTTATTATCACTGACAACTAAATTTAGGGGTCTCGTTCTGGATCGGGTGACACTGGTAATATAATACGGATAAAATGTATATCTCGTACTTACCCCAGTGAGACCCGGTCCCACTTCTTGACACCAGATGTAAATATGTAATTCTTTTATGCCTGTCCGCGACTCGGAAGCTCTCCTGGGAGATTGTCTATTCAATGTGTGGATAGAGAACAATGCAGGCCTGGTGTCAAGCAGTTTGAATGAAACGCATGCAAGCTCTGTATCAAATCAAGCAGAGTTATATAGACAAAAAGGGTCCTAGAGGTATTTTGCTGAAGAGTCTTAGAGGTATTTGCTGACGTTCTCTACCTAATTTATTGCTACATAAATTAAATGTTGCTTACATTTGTGCCTTCCACTTATTTCTAAGGAGTAAGAGGAGTGAAAAAAAGGGGGATGTGGGGGTATAAGGGAGAAAGGCTTTGTTTATAAAAAGCTAACAAGCTAACATTCTTCCCGTATCTTCAAGGCTGAAAATTCTAGAAGTCTTGCCAGAGCACATGGTCAAGTTTTTAAAGCAGTACATACATTAAAAGTAAAACTGGGACAGGGGGAGACAAAATGGTTGCTGAAATATATATTAATATAATCTGATAAATAACTCCCATTGTTTGGCAGTTTATAAGATTTTTGATGTTATATGTCATTGTTTTTGATGAGTTGGTGAAAGTTTTTGTCTTGACCATTGAGTTGCTTTGCATCTTGCACATGGGTACGATCCTACCGGTTTCTCTCATAACCATGTTTTTTGTGGTGGTCGCATTTGGAAATGATTACAGTATGTACCAGTTTGTCTCTTATGTTGGTCGCCCTTCTATATCCTATTTGTGGTCGATCTGATAGAACTAATTTTAGATCCGGATCCTCTAATAGGATATCCCAATGTTTGTGTAGAATGCTTTTAACTTGTTGGGATTGACTAGTGTATTTACTAATAAATCTAATGTTAGTAACATTCTCTTGTTTCTTTTGATTTGTCAGAAGTGTCGGTCGGTCCATTTGTAGTGCTCTATAATAGGCTCTCTGTACTTTTTTCTTAGAGTATCCTCTCTCTAAAAATCTGTTTTTCATGTCTATGGCCTGGTGTTTATATTCTGCGATGGTCGTGCAATTTCTACGTAATCGTTGAAATTGGCATATTGGGATATTATCAATGACGTGTTTTGGATAGTGAATGTCCGCTAGCAGTAGTGTGTTGGTTGCGGTGGGTTTTCTATATATGCTTGTATTGATATCTCCTAGTTCTGATTTGGATATAGTAATGTCCAAGAATTCTATTTTCTCTTTGCTAATTTGATATGTAAGTCGTAAGTTGTGATCATTTGTATTCAAAGTCTGAATGAATTCTTGGAGAAGATTTTCTGTCCCATCCCAGACAAGCAACACGTCATCGATATATCTTAGCCATTTTACTACATGTATAGTAAATCTTTCATTTTCCTCCATGAAGACCACTGCTTCCTCCCACCAGCCTAGATATAAATTGGCATAGGTGGGAGCGCAAGTGGTCCCCATGGCAGTCCCTTGTATTTGTTGATATATGGTATGGTTAAATAGAAAGAAGTTGTGACTAAGGATATAGTTCAATAGCTTTATAACAAAATCATTGTGTAGTTTGGCATTGTCATCTCTGGCTTGTAAAAAATGTTTTACTGCTCGAATGCCATAGTCATGAGGTATGCCGGAATAGAGTCGTTCGACATCTAGTCCTATCAGATATGAATTAGGGTCTAAAGTAATACCTTCGAGTTGGAGTAGAACGTCTTTAGTATCTCTTATGTACGAATGTAGGGCACTTACAAACGATCTCAAAAATCAATCTAAATATACACTTATATTGCATGTGATGTTATTTATTCCCAACACTATAGGTCTACCAGGTGGAGGACTCTTGTTCTTGTGTATTTTTTGTAGTTGATAGAACGTAGCTATTTGGGGTGATCTAACCAGCATAAAGTCATATTCATTTTTTCGGATAAGTTTCTGATCCAAGCCATTTTTAAGAATATCCAGTAGTTCTTTAGAGTAAACCTTTGTAGGATCTGTTCTCAATTTCATGTAACATTTTTTGTCTGATAATATGCGCATGCATTCGGTAATATATTCAGCTTGATCTAGGACTACCACGTTTCCCCCTTTGTCAGAGGGTTTCCCAATTATCGCTTTGTCTTTCTCTAGATCTTTAAGGGCTAGTCTTTCGTTTAAGGGCTAGTCTTTCATAGTGTGTCAAGTTTTGTTGAGTCTTATGAATTGAGAGATCTTTTAAATCTTTCGTGACCATTTTTGTAAAGACTTCTACGTTATTACAAGTCTGCATTGGTGGCATAAAGGAGGATTTACTTTTTAGATCCGTGAATGCCCCCCCTCCACCTATTGGTCTTTTATTTTCTTCTAAAAGACTGTTGAGAATTCTTAAACAGGCTTCATCTTTAAAGTCAAAATTCTCAAAAGGTGTATTTTTGTGTTGTAAATGCGTCCGTCTATTGTAAAAATTTGTGTAGTATCAACTTTCTCGAAAAGAGGTTGAGTCTTTAACCGTTTCGAATAGATCTAATTGACTTGTTGGGCAAAATGATAGCCCTTTCGATAATACTGATAGATGGTGGGAGTTGAGTACCTTTTGGGACAAATGTATCACCTGTGACGTCTGTTCCGGCGCCGTTGGCCCTTTTTGGTTAATGTTCCCCTCTCCTGGTATCCCCATTTGTCCCTGTCTCGTAGATAATCTGCCCTTCCCCCTTCTTGTCTTCCACTTATAGGGGGATGTGTAAATATGCCCGGATCTTCTAAAAAATTATGGGGTCTAGCTTGTTGGGGTAATGGGAGGGAAAGAATTGATGTAGTGTTGGTGGTATGTGCTGTTTAAGATATTCTAGTGCTTGGCTCTACTTCCAAGTCACTGGCAGATGCTTCCAATCACTTGAGGTATCTCGGACCTGTTGTGGTTTATTTACTAGGTGACGTATTCTGTATTTAAAGATATTACCGTCTCTGAAGTCTACAAAATCTCTTAAGTATTTTTTGTGTTTCCGATCTTTGATATCCTTGGTCAATTTATCTACAGTGGAGATCAACTTTATTCTTACTTGGCTAGCTCCGCGAATTTCGGAATATCCCGGTGATGTGCGGTTTAGTATCGTTTTCGCCCGGGATGTTTTGCGTTATTTCGCGCCCGTGATTTAAGCATTTTATTCCCGCTGGCTGCAATACTGCAATGCCATGTAAAAACGCATGGGGGCAATTGCGAGCTGTTGTCTTTGAAGCCGAGAAATTCATGAATTGTAATGCAGTATACACTACCGACACACTTTATTAAAGTGTGGCCGGTACCGCAAGCCGGGAGATTTCCCGGCTTGCTAGTGGCCGCCCCTCGGCGTGCCGCGCGTCATAGACGCACGGTCACGCGTCTTCGGGAGCGTGCGCCCCCTGCACGCGCGACCAGGGGCTCCCCGAGGGAGCCCTGGTGTCCCGCGATCGCGGGACAGCGGCAGGGGGTTCCGGGGGACCCGGCGGACCCGGCAGCGGTAGGGAGAGCGCCCCGATCGGAGGGCGCTCTTCCGCTGCTTCGGCGCGCGCCCGTCACTCTCGGGCGCGCGCCAGGCTACTGCTGCGGCCAAGAACGGGCAAATGCTCGAATAAACTTGGCCGCAGCAGTATACTGTATATATACAGTATATACTGTATAACAACAACCCCTATAACCCCTAACATACACATACAGTACTGTATATGCACATCAATGATACTATAGGCCGTCCCCTGGCGACATGTGTTTGCAGCAGAGAGAGAACCGCTGCTCTCTCTGCGCAAACATCGGCACATTAAAAATTATTTAAAATACATTGTTATTCATAGTGTAGATGTGCAGGGGGTCTCCGGAGCTGAACCGCGTTGGTTTCAGGTCCGGGTACCCCCTGCTTCCCGAGATACAGGCCCCTTTATGAGGTGCCAGTATCCCTCTGCATTTAAAGGTCCCGATCACGTGACCGCGGCATGTAAACCAAGCAGAGGGATACCGGCACCCCCTAAAGGGGCCTGTATCTCGGGAAGCAGGGGGTCCCCGGACCTAAAACCAAAACGTTTCTGCTCCGGAGACCCTCTGCACATGTACAGTATAAATAAAACACATATATAAATAAACACTCGTTCCTTACCTTAGCGGCTATGCGCTATGGTAACGAAGCAGCATGACTGTATTTTAATAATATTGTACAGTGAGCAGGGGGTTCCATGAGCCAGAAATTAATGCTCAGGGGACCCCCTGCTCCTGCACAATATTATTAAAAATACAGAAATGCTGCTTCATTACCATAGCTGATAGCCGCTAAGGCAATGTAGGGGTTAACCCACCGTGCCCGCTTAATTGTGGGTAGCGGGGGTGGGTGAAGGGGGTATTTGGCCCTTGGTGTGAGTTTAGGACTTGCGGGGGGGTTGCGGGTGCAGTTAACCCCTTCACGACCGTAGCAGTTAATACCGCTACGGTCATGAAGGGGTTAACCCCTACCGCTACCCCCCCGCAAGCCCTTAACAACCATCGTTGGGTCTAATACCCCCTTCACCCACCCCCGCTACCCACAATAAAAAAAATTCACACACAGCAGCCGCCCAAAAAATAAAAAAATAAATCTAAATAAATAAATAAATACATGAATAGAAATAAATACATTTAAAATACATGTGATGGTGATTAAGGGGTTAGGGGACATTACTTTGTATGTTTTAATTGTACCGGCACCTCATAAAGGGGCCTGTATCTCGGGAAGCAGAGGGTCCCCGGACCTGAAACCAACGCGGTTCAGCTCCGGAGACCCCCTGCACATCTACACTATGAATAAAAATGTATTTTAAATAATTTTTAATGTGCCGATGTTTGCGCAGAGAGAGCAGCGGTTCTCTCTCTGCTGCAAACACATCTCGCCCCCGCCGGCCTATAGTATCATTGATGTGCATATACAGTACTGTATGTGTACAGTACTGTATGTTAGTGGTTATAGGGGTTGTTGTTATACAGTATATATATATATATATATATATATATATATATATATATATATATATATATATATATATATATATATATACTGTATATATATATATATATATATATATATATATATATATACTGTATATATATATATACTGTATATATATACCCATCAAGGTTGAAACAGCTGTCTGTGGGTGGTTTTCTGGGTATGCACCTTAACCCTGGCTGTGCTCAAAGTTGTGACCATGCAGCAAGCTTAAGCCTATAGGGAACCATGTTAAAAATGGTTATTGAGGCAAAAAGTGACACTGTGTGCTCATTTGCATGTCATTTCCCAGAATCCCTTGCTGCAGTGGAAGTGCTGTATGCTGGGTGATAATGGGGAAAGGCGGGGTTGCAGACCTGCCTAAGACATGCAGATGAGCATACAGCTATATTTGCATATATATATATATATATATATATATATATATATATATATACTGCATTACAATTCATGAATTTATGCCATCTGGCGGACACGCGAAGCATTGCAGCCTAGTAAATCCTGAACCATTATCAATTAACACATCAACCGCGCGTCAGCCGGGCATGACCCTGGCTGGGAGCGCGGCATGCTCCAGGTGAACAGCGTGGCATTCCAGGAACCAGCCAGGGACAAACCGGTGATTTGTAAGAATAAAGTCTGCCGCAACAGTATTTTTGTTTTTAGTTTCTTTTCCAAGGTTTAAAATTCTGGGTTTTCTTGCCAGATATTGAGATCTTTGAGCAGAATATCTTTTTCTTTTTGAACTGTCTCTAATTTATTTGACTCAAACTCAATCAGCAATGTCATCAATTCTGCTAAACAGTTCAGTAATACCTTTTCCCAGCTTGCAATGATCCTGGCATCTGATATTTAGTGGGAAGGTACGAGTCTCACTCTCAGTCCTCTTGGGAAAAGGTTTGCCTTTATATAGTTTTTGAGGCTAGTTATTTCCCACCAGATTTTTGCCTGTGCATTGTACACCCGATCTAGACAAGAAAAATACGCTGTAACATCTTTATTTTGTATATCATTTAGGGGTGTCTCTGTGGTTGAAAACATATCTATACTGTAGCTTCATTGTTCCATATCTCATAGTCTTGTTTGTTTGCAATAAAACCTGTCATAATGTACTTCTTGTTTATATGCCGATATTAGACCTGTAGTAGTATCTGATACTCTTAATTTGAGTGGGAGCTGATTTAATGTATACAGGACTATAGAAGTCCTCAAAACTGGTTATTAGAAAATAAACATTATAAATCGCTCATCCTTGTAATCTTTCTCTTCTCTTTAATTTTAGTTAAGTAACATGGTGCATGAGGATAAACACAATTAATACAAGGAATGATCAAAGAAGATCCAAACAAAGAATCCTTCACTAGAATGCACTCTGTGTTTCCATATATTGTAATTATTTGGACAAATTGTCCCAGCGGAATTTCTTGCTCTACAAATGACTATCAATTGATTCTAAATAAGCTACCCAGATGCCCTATGATGCCCTATGATGCAGCCTAATCGGGGTTGAGGGTGGAACTGCTCATGCGCCGTCCCGTGAGTGCCACGGGGGCCAGGGGGTGGAGTTTAGAGCACGCGTCCCTCCCACGCTGATTCCTGACACCAGAGGGTGCGGACCAGTTGCGTGCCTACCCGTGGGCATCACGGAGGTCAAGGGGTGGGGCCTGACTCACGCATCAGCAGGGAGGCTGGCCGAACATCCACATCATGTGACAGCGATGGGGTGGGGTCTGAATACACGTGTGCACAAGGTCCGCGCGTACTGGAACCATGAAACCGCGCATCATGTGTATCCGTCACGGAAGGCTTGTTGGGGTGAGGAGACGGTCTGCGACCGCCAGGATGGCGAATTCTCACAGTACCCCCCCCCCCCTTTAGGAGCGACCTCTGGACGACTCCACAATGGCTTCTCTGGGAATTTAGCATGGAACATGCAAACTAGTTTGGCTGCGTGGACTCGTTGGCTCAGAATCCAGGACCTTTCCTCCGGGCCGAAACCTCTCCAATGTACCAGATAATGTAGCAAACCTCTGGAGATCTTAGAATCAAGGATAGATTGGATCTCGTATTCAGGTTGTCCTTGAACCATGATGGGTTCAGGTCACCGGAACTGAAAAGGCATTCTGGACTACCGGTTTGAGCAGAGAGACGTGAAAAACAGAAAGAATCTTCATAGAAGGCGGAAGAACAAGACAATATGCCATGGGATTGATCCTTTCGGAAATCGCAAAGGTTCCAAGAAATCTCGGCGCAAACTTCATCAAGGGTACTTTCAGCCTTATGTTCCTGGATGACAACCAGACCTTGTCGCCAGGTTTAAGGTCCAGAGCAGGTCTGCGATAGCGATCTGCCTGATACTTTTGTCTATTGACCGCCTGCCTGATGTTGACCTGAATCTTTCTCCATAGATCCTGTAAGTCCTTATTTCTGTCATCTGCCACTGAGACCCCTGATGAGGGTAAAACAAGAGGAAGAGTAGAAAGATTGAAGCCGTAATTCACGAAGAACGGTGACTCCAGAGTAGAGCTGCTTCATGCATTATTGTGGGCGAATTCTGCCCAGGGTTAGAGTTCCGCCCAGTCATCTTGGGAATCCGAGGTAAAGCACTGAAGATACTGTTCCGGGGACTGGTTGGTCCTCTCCGTTTGACCATTGGTCTGTGGGTGGTATCCCAACGAGAAATGGAGGGCAATACCTAGCTAAAGGCAAAACGAGCGCCAGAAACGAGAAATTAACTGGGATCCTCTATTTGAAACTATCTCCAAAGGTATACCGTGTAACCGGAAGATCTCCCTGATAAAGATGTTGGCTAATCTGGGAGAGTTGGGCAGACCCTTGAGTGGTATGAAGTGGGCCTGCTTCAAAAGCGGTCAACTACTACGAGAATGGTGTCCATACCCTTGGAACTAGGCAAGTCTACAATGAAATCCATTGACAGATGTGTGCATGTCTGATCCGGAATAGGTAGAGGTTGAAGGAGTGTATAATAGACAAGAAAATAAGTGCCGAACCCAAAAAACAACTCAATTGTGTAAAAGACTATGTCCAGTGTTCGACAAACCTATACATTTGCTCGCCCCGGGCGAGTGGATTTAACCCCCGGGCGAGTAAATATTGGCCCAAGCAGCACACGTTTGGTACTAGGTGGCGAGTAGATTTTTTTTGTGTGGCGAGTAGATTTTTTGGTGATTTGTCAACCACTGACTATGTCTATTAGTGAAACAATAGTTACATAAATAATACCCCTATAAATCGTTATAACACTGAACACACGATATAAGGCACAAACCTACTGTGGAAGTGAAAAATATTTTAACCACACAAAACCGTTGGTGTTGGTGCTATAATTAAAGAGTGTCTCGGCACTCCCACGAACTACAGATAGGAAACAAGAAAAAAGCGCAAAACGCAAATGGTGAAGTATATCAAAAAGTATTTTTAGTTAAAAAAGGTAAGTATTCTGCGTACATCAAAGATGTAGAACACTCGCATTTACGTGTATCAATACACGAAATTACCACACAGCTGACATCAGTGTGGATATTAGAAGGATGTATCACTGGTAAGTTGTCTCCCGCAATTTCCAGATGTCATCTGGGTCTTTCACGGTAACTGCAACCTTCATCCAGCATCTAGATCGTCTGAGGAGTATGGGTGGTAGGCACCACGTTGTCGTCTGTGTCACTTGTGTGACATTGGTGGGAAAGAGTCCTCAGTCCCGTAATGCACACAATGTGTGTAATCAAAGAAGAGGTACTGTGGCCGTCAGCTAGTTAGTTAGTAACACGAGAACACAGGGAGAACACTGTGTTCTCGTGTTACTAACTAACTAGCTGACGGCCACAGGAACTCTTCTTTGATTACACACATTGTGTGCATTACGGGACTGAGGACTCTTTCCCACCAATGTCACGCAAGTGACACATACGACAACGTGGTGCCTACCACCCACACTCCTCAGACGATCTGGATGCTGGTTGCAGTTACCGTGAAAGACCCAGATGACATCTGGAAATTGCGGGAGACAACTTACCAGTGATACATCCTTCTAATATCCACCCTGATGTCAGCTGTGTGGTTATTTCGTGTATTGATACACGTAAATGCGAATGTTCTATATCTTTGATGTACGTAGAATACTTACCTTTTTTAACTAAAAATACTTGTTGATATACTTCACCATTTGCGTTTTGCGCTTTTTTCTTGTTTCCTATCAGAGGTTGAAGGAGACCTGCAAGAGGTATCCTGGGAGTTTTAGGCCTGCACACGTAGGGCACGCAGCTACAAAAATGCTTTTGCATACTTGAGTGAATCGTGAAGGTGAATAATAAGGCGCAAACAACAAAAGGTGACCCTTCAATTCACTTATTAAGTGATATATGTTTGTTTTTTACTTGCACATTATAAGTGCACATTTTATATATTTTACATAAAGTTTTGATCTATCAAAATGGATCGCACTATGTAGTTTTTCCCATCTCTTCCATATTGTTTCTCATCACCGATTGTGGTACGGAGAGGGGGGTCCCTGTCAACACACATCCAACACGGGTAGCAGCCCTTCTTGCAAAGTGCCTTTTATCCATCTACATCTTGTGAGTAGGCTGGACATACGAGCCAAGAACACATGACGCCTTATTTCAGATTTTCATACATCTGCACTTATATTGTGTTTTTTGTTTGTCTTTTCTCCCTTATATGCTCCCCCTGGATTGTTTGAGAATATCCTTTTGCATACCTGGCCAAAAAAAAGTACGAGAGATGAGGTCCAAGATCCTCTTGGTGCCGGGATGGCCTGCAGATTTGGACGAATGACCCCATTCCAGTACCTTCTTACAGTGTGGGGGTGAAGTAAAGAGACAGTCCTGTGGAGGCGAGATGTCAGGAAGGATGTGGCTTTGTTGACGGACAATTTCCTTGAGTGCTCCAAATGAAGTGACCAAGAGAATACATTTGGGCGGTAAAATGGGTTTTTGCTGATCTTCAGGACTTATCCTCACAGAGCTAGAGCACAGGTGAAGTGGTGTCAGGTTTCAGGGTCTGGAATGTTCCTTAGTTTAGCAGCAGCAATCCCGGTGGACAAGTATAGGCACTGCAGGCTAGAACAAGACAATTAGAAAGTGGCAGCAATCCCGGTGGCCAAGCATGGGTACCGCAGGCTAGAATATGACAATTGCACTTCAAGATACCTATAGGCCTTGAACCATAGAAAGAGGGCACATTTGAACGTAATTTGGTAGGAGCCAATAAGGTTTTATGGCATTGTGCCCTTCTATAGATAATAGATGGCTTTGGGTCAATATGCCCCAGTGTTTACCTAGAATTGCTTTAACTGACCTGTAAGACTGACTATATTGAGTCGAAAAGACAGTTTTGTCTTGAGAGAATGTCCCCTTCTTGGATGCTCGTGTAGCCATGTATAAAAATGGTATACAGTTCTTTCTCATGCTGGCAGTAAAACCTGGTAAGTGTGCAGGATTGCCAGCATCAATGATGGAGGTTTGCCCTCACACCCTGGTGAATTTTCATATGTATACAAGGGGAGTGGTAACATGCTCTGTGTCCACTATTAGTGACATAAGAAGTGTGGCTGTTTTCTGAGTCTATATAAGACACAGCACTCACAAAAGTTAGGAGTTCAAGTGGGTTAATCAAGTGTGCTTTGTAGTGGATGGAGTTCAAGTTCAAGGGATCTGTGATGGTCCAGTTCTGGAGGTCTGCAGCAGTTAAGGCTGTCAGATATAGTCCATAGTATCTGCACTGTGATCAGGGACCTGACAAGGTGGTGATCTCCCTGAGGGGAGAGGTGACCCATCTCCATTGGGAGGGAAGAACTTTCTGAAGTGATGTGCAGCAAAGAGATGAGCGGCTGAGTATGACCGCTGTGAGGGGCAGTCTGCCTATGATGATAATAAAGATGCCCTTATTCACCGAAAACCTCATGTGTGAGTGTGGAGTTACTCAGCAGAGGAAGTCACCAAGAAGGAGTTCCTCATCAGGTACATCCCCCTGTGGCCACAGAGATCCTGATGAGGTGGAGGCACTGCATCATATGTGAGTAGGACTCTAAGAACACTACCTCAGATGCCTGTCTTGCTGATATCCCCATACCAACCCAAGGGGAGACTCAGGACTCCTGTACGCCAGCAGGTGCACCACAACATACAGACATGTAATGGGGACCGGTTAGACCCCAGGGGCCAATCTGAGATTGGGTGGGTCCAGAAACACTGTTACAAATGGAGGTGCTGCTGAGATACCTATCAACAGGACAGGCTTTTGCTAGGCACACTAGGAAACAGGGAGAGCGTATGCTGCCAGTTAGTGCTGTGGATGGAGATGGAGCCTAGGGTGATAGACGTAGGTGGTGCATCGTGGCATTCTTTATTGCATCGGAATGGCAGCTGCCCTGCAGAGAGGAGCTCCATGTGCCTTAATAGTACTTACCAAGTAAAGATGGCGAGCGCAAGAAGGGAAGATCCGCGCGGTGCAGAGAGTCTAAGATGGCGGACCGCGGCTGATGGAGGGAGCGCACGTGGTGTGCATGCTACTGAAGAACAAGCTGCAGAAGGAACTTTTGCCAGCATGTTGTGGAATGTCGCTAAGGTAGTGGCCGTGCCATTTTGGTCCTGTCTAGGATCAAGGGGTGCTACCCTGGAGGACAGTGTTGAGGACATTGTGGTTGTGTGCGGTGGAAATGGAGAATCTGCTTGCCAGACGGTGAGCTACAACCAAAAATCTACCTCAGTTGCTATTGTGAGTGGCCGGGCAAACCAAGATGGCGGCTCCCGCTTCCCTGGGAGACCGCGTGGGCCGAGTGCAGAAAATTCTGCAAATGCAAAAGTTGCAAGGAGTTGGCCGGGATTGGCACCAAGTAAAGAACCCCACCCTGCTGGGGGGTATGGCGCGAAAGCTGTGGCCGCGCCCTCATGGACTGTGATGGGCTCAGAGCCAGTGCTGGGGCACCCAGTGAATCTGTGGGACCCTCCCCTAATATATACCAGGGGGAGTGGTTTCCAATTGTGCCAAATGAGAGTGGAGATAGCTGAGGGAGGAGTTATCAAACCGACCTCTGCCCTTCAGTTGCGAGGAGCTGGTGAACAGGAAAGACCACTACTGAAAGTGTCCCCTGTACCCAGCATGGTCAGCAAACAAGAGAAAGAGATGGACATCTCAGCCCACCCCTACTCGTTACCAGGAGGATTCCTGGTAATCAAGGCGGGTGAAACAGAAACAATCAGGTGCCTATGCATGCAGTGCCGACTGCCGGGTGGTGTAGCCAGCACAACGGCAAGGTGTCCCCAATGTGGCATCCACTACCTATTGGCTGTGCAGCCCTTCGTACCAGGGCAGACCGTGGAGGCAGGAGCGGACACAGCTAAACTGACAGCTGAAGCCTCGCTCTCGGTCAAAGCAGAACCAGTTGATCCCGGAGAATGGGGATCGCTCCTCATGATAAAGACGGAGCCTGAAGAGAGAGGGGTCTACAACCACAGTAAGAACCGGGAATCTTACCGTCGGTCCCCTACGGGAGTGCCACTCCCCGAGTTGGAGTTCGGATCCTCGGACGAGGAGCAAACGACCCCGATGACGGTGGTGATGCGCCTACCAGCGGACCACTACAGCGGTGCTGTAAAAGAACCAGCATTTACCTGTGTTGCTGCGGAGCGGAGTCTCGAGGGGCCGAGGTCGCCTGTGCGGAGACAACCGGAGCGGCGGAGTCCCACGGCCGTGGGGACTTCCAAAGTGGGCAGCGGAGAAGATCCCATCCCGAGCCGACGGAACGGTGAGACACACCCTTACCCTCCACAGGCGCCGGTGGTGGCAACGGCGGAGGAAGGCCTAGCCCAGGCCCGAGCAGAGCGGAGAGCTGAACCTTCACTTCTGGCGGCGGATGTCATTCTGGAGGAAGAGGTTCCGGTGGGGAGTCCAACCCAAGATGGCGGCGGTGAGTCCCGCGAGATCGATGACGTCACATCCGGCGGACACAGCGGAGCGGGATGGAAGATGGCCGCCTCTGTGCGACCGCCATGCTGCTCCAGGTCGCCTGGGTCCGGGAAGAGCTGGCAGGCCCTGCGGAAGCCTGGGAATCGTGAGACGGGTGAGCCAGAATGCCAGTCCAATGGTACCGGTCAAGGTAGCAATAAGCTGCGGGTCATAGCCCCGCGTCTGCCGACAGCGTTTCCCTATGCCCAAACCCCGGCCATAGTTAAGACCCCTGCCACTGTCACTTCCTCATCTGGGTCCCAGTCGAGCCAAGGGTTGTCTGGGGAATCACGGGCCAATACGGAAGAACGGACTGGGGAGAACTTGGACTGGGGGGAGTGCTTTACCTCTGATGATGGATCGGGGAGGGAAGTGTCGCTAAGGAGGGTGTCGTCATGTCCCAATGAATGTACCAGTCTGAGGAGTGTCACAATTAGGCCTAAACGCTTAGGATCGAATTCTAGGTCGACGGGTACGTCAGGATTATCGTCTGGGGGAGAGCCAGAGGACAGTGAGGGTATGGTGGCGGTACCAGAGTGTCCGGGAGAGAGAGACCAGGTTGTGGGCGCCCAGGTTTGAGGGGTATGAGGCCTGGATGGACCGCACAAGATTTATCTTGAGGAGAGAAGGGATCGTAGATTATTGGTGGGGAGTAGGGGAGTTCACGGAAGAGGAGCAGTTGGCGGAGCTTAGGTTGAGATGGCAAGATATACACTCAGGAGTAGTGGATCCCAAGGGGACAGCCATATTTAGGGACCCCGTTGAGCCAGATGAGCCGTTGTTGTGGGTGCTGCCAGGTAGGGCAGGTAATAAAAGGCTGATTAGGACCAGCAGGGCTGAGAGGGCCATTGTTACTAAATACAAAAAGTCTCATGGGTTGGAGTACCCTTATGTACCAGAGCCCCTAATGCAGGAAATCGAGGATGGGAGAAGTGCGTGGCTGAGGGAAAACATTGAGGATTACATTATGAATAAATCTGGTGGGTACGCTGGTTTCAAAACAGAGGAGAGGATCATTCAGTTGATGAGGGTGTGGAGTGTTGGGCGCAACATATATATGCACCGGGTAGAGTATAGGCCCGAAAGTGGGCTGCGTAGGGAGCACAGTGTAACCGTTAAGGACATCACCGGTAGGGAAGTGCAGAAGCCAGACCCTAGGCACTACTATTAGGTAGCAGATGGGGATTCTCCTTAGGAGCAGTGCGGTCTGCTGGTCAGCAGGCACTCATTGAGACTATGTTATTATGCGGTGCAACTGTATAATGTATTTTTATATAATGTGTCTGGGTTATGTTTTGCAGTGCTGCCTGGAGGAAGGTTCTGCAAATTTAGATCCCAGCCGGGCCTTTGAGGTTCACCAGGGGGAGAATGTAGCCATGTATAAAAATCGTATACAGTTATTTCTCCTGCTGGCAGTAAAATCTGGTAAGTGTGCAGGATTGCCAGCATTAATGATGAAGGTTTGCCCTCACACCCTGGTGAAGTGTCATATGTATACAAGGGGAGTGGTAACATGCTCTGTGTCCACTATTAGTGACATAAGAGGTGTGGCTGTTTTCAGAGTCTATATAAGACACAGCACTCACAAAAGTTAGGAGTTCAAGTGGGTTAATCAAGTGTGCTTTGTAGTGGATGGAGTTCAAGTTCAAGGGATCTGTGATGGTCCAGTTCTGGACGTCTGCAGCAGTTAAGGCTGTCAGATATAGTCCATAGTATCTGCACTGTGATCAGGGACCTGACAAAGTGGTGATCTCCCTGAGGGGAGAGGTGATCTAACTCCATTGGGAGGGAAGAACTTTCTGAAGGGATGTGCAGCAAAGAGATGAGCGGCTGAGTACGACCGCTGTGAGGGGCAGTGTGCCTATGATGATAATAAAGATTCCCTTATTCACCGAAACCCTCATGTGTGAGTGTGGAGTTACTCAGCAGAGGACGGCACCAAGAAGGAGATCCTCATCAGGGACATCCCCCTGTGACCGCAGAGATCCTGATGAGGTGGAGGCGCTGCATCATATGTGAGTAGGACTCTAAGAACACTACCTCAGATGCCTGCCTTGCTGATATCCCCATACCAACCCAGGGGGAGACTCAGGAGTCCTGTATGCCAGCAGGTGCACCACAACATACAGACATGTAATGGGGACCGGTTAGACCACAGGGGCCAATCTGAGATTGGGTGGGTCCAGAAACACCGTTACACTCGTATATGATGTTTATCTCTAGAATATTTCAATAGTTCCTTTCTATCAAGACAAGCTGCCCTTTGGAGAGATTCATCTATCAGTGATTCCTCAAAGCCCTTCTCAAGAAATGTAGCCTTCATAGAATTGCACTGTAAACAAAATCCAGATCAGTGAAACTGTTACGTCTGAGTCTACCAAACTGGCTGAACGGAATATTGCTCTGCCAGCCCTGGTGATGACTACTGTTAGCATGGAGGTAGCTATTGGTAGCCACCTCCTTGATATTTAGATCTTTTTGGATAGTTTTATCAAGGTCAATCTTGAGGCAAAGATCCAAAAAGACAAGAACAGAGCTCCTCATACTTCCTACCAAACCTGGCCCTACTACCTCCTTCCATTACTGTTGGAACTACGATCATTCACCCAGTAGCCCAAGCATCCTGCCTACAGTAGGTGTCACACTCGACTCCTCTCTCACATTTGCCCCTCACATTCAAAACATTTCTAAAACCTGTCGCTTTTTCCTCCGCAATATAACAAAGATACGCCCTTTCCTTTGTTCCTCGACTGCTAAAACTCTGACTCAGGCCCTCATTTTCTCCCGTCTTGATTACTGTAACCTCCTGCTGTCAGGCCTTCCTGCCTCTCACCTGTCTCCCCTACAATCTATCCTAAACGCTGCTGCCAGAATCACTCTACTCTACTCTTTCCTAGATCTGTCTCAGCATCTCCCCTCATGAAATCCCTCTCCTGGCTTCCGATCAAATCCCGCATCTCACAATCCATTCTTCTAGTCACTTTTAAAACTTTACACTCTTCTGCCCCTCCTTACATCTCAGCCCTAATTTCTCATTATGCACCATCCAGACTCTCGCGTTCTTCTCAAGGATGTCTTCTTTCTGCCCCCTTTGTATCTAAAGCCCTCTCCCGCCTTAAACCTTTTTCACTGACTGCCCCACACCTCTGGAATGCCCTTCCCCTCAGCCAGGGTTAAGGTGCATACCCAGAAAACCCATAAAGGTCGAAACAGCTGTATGTGGGTGGGTTTTCTGGGTATGCACCTTAACCCTGGCTGTGCTCAAAGCTGTGACCATGTAGCAAGCTTAAGCCTATAGGGAACCATGTTAAAAATGATTTTTGAAGCAAAAAGTGGCACTGTGTGCTCATTTGCATGTCATTCCCCAGAATCCCTTGCTGCAGTGGAAGTGCTGTGTGCTGGGTGATAATGGTGAAAGGCGGGGTTGCAGACCTGCCTAAGACATGCAGATGAGCATACAGTTGTATTTACATTTGCATATTTGCTTTGCTGTGGAGGGTTTTGTCACTTTTTTACTCACCATAACTTAACTCAGTATGGTAAACCCCATCCTTTAGCTTCTCTGCATACCCAATTTACCAACCCCACACTGATGTGATAATGGTGAAATGTGGGGTTGCAGACCTGCCTAAGACATGCAGATGAGCATACAGTTGCATTTACAGTTGTATTTACATTTGTATTTATATATATATATATATATATATATATACAGTATATATATATATATATATATATATATATATATATTACATAGTTACATAGTTACATAGTAGATGAGGTTGAAAAAAGACTTCCGTCCATCAAGTTCAACCTATGCTATATTTAGACAACAGATACTTTATCCTATATCTATACTTATTGATCCAGAGGAAGGCAAACAAAAAACCCCATTTAGGGGAAAAATTAATTCCTTCCTGACTCCAAGAATTGGCAATCGGATTATTCCCTGGATCAACATCCTTCCCATGTATACTTATTTGGTATATCCCTGTATACCTTTCCCATCTAAAAAGATGTCCAACCTTTTTGTGAACAAATCTATTGTATCTGCCATCACAGTCTCTATGGGTAATGAAATCCACATTTTAACTGCCCTTACTGTAAAGAACCCTTTCCTTTGTTGCTGGTGAAATTTCCTTTCTTCCAACCTTAAGGGGTGGCCCGAGTCCTTTGTACTGCCCGTGGGATGAATATATATATATATATATATATATATATATATATATATATATATATATATATATAATATATATATAATATATATATATATATATATATATAGTTGCATGATGAAGCCACTGTACAAATGAATGGGTGAAGGGTGGGTATCGGGCCAGTGTGGCTTAGCCCCTTAATTACCTTTGCGGTCAATATCCGATAGTGTTTAAGGGATTAATTGATATCTGAATGTAATTGCAATGTACTGGCTATGTATTAGCTATGTATTTTGTGGGCAACGAAAGACAATGATGTTGCTGGCGATGGGGGCTTCTTATTGATGAGGTCAGTAGTACTTTATTTTTTTTAATATGCTAGTTAATGTGTTTAATAAAGGGCAAATAATCTATTATCCCTATCTGGATAATAGTTATTTTGCACATTATTGTACTGTAGGTGTTGGGGGGGGGGTGTATGTATTGAATGTATAGGCCAGGTTTATTTTGTGTACATTCAGGGTTGGTTCCTTGGTTCTGCGTGAGACCTCTGGAGACCACCTGTGGTATCCTCGGGTATCTCACGGGTATCAGGCTGGTGGTTCCACGGGTGACACCTGCGGGGAAGAACCGGTGGTCCCACATTCGTGGGGGCACCGTGGAGCCGTAGGTGCGGGGATGAACCGGTGGTCCCACATCCGTGGGGGCACCGCGGACCCATAGTGAGCACTCGTGAGTTCCCCAGACCCCCGTGGGTCTGACCTGGGGCTCCCAGACATCCGCGGGCCTACCGTGGGGACCAAATTGTGGCCCACGGTGAACAAGGAGACCACCTGGGGGCCAAGGCGCTTGGCGGGACCCACCAACAGGCCTCCAGAACCTGTGTGAAACAAGTTGCTGGTACCCTGTAGGTCTGTCAGGTGACCCGCCAGCCCACCGGAGACTCACGTGGGGCTGGGGTATGAACCCTGTATGTAAAATAATAAATCATGTATTTATGGGGGGGCACAGGGGGTAGGTAATGTATAGAATAAATATAATGATGTTTAATGTTGGGCTGTGTATTGTTTTTATTGTGGGTACTGGGGGTGGGGGGAGGTATTGGCCCCAAGGGTATGTGGGTAGGCCTCCCTTGTGGGTAGTGGGTGAGGGTGGTTAGACCTCACGGGGTGGGGGGTTAGTGTGGGGGGGTATGTAGGCCTCCCGAGTGGTGGGTGAGGGTGGGTTAACCTCCTAATGACTGTAGCGGTTAATAACCGCTATGGTGATTAAGGGTTATGGGACCTTACATTGGATGTTTTCATTCTTGTGTCTGATTTGCAGCAGCGGACGGGGCATGAACAGGATGAAGATGAGGATGGCCTTCATCGTGGCAGCCGGACATGGGTGAGTGCTATATGTATTTAATGTATTGATTGATATTTATGTATTTAAAATTGGCACATTCACTATTATCCATTTGTGGATAATAGTAATTGTGCCCATTACTATACTGTATGTGTTAAGGGGGGGTGGTGGTTATTTATTTATAAGTATGTATGTGTTTTGACATTAATTTGGGGGGGCACATAATTGGTACTGCAGGCCTGCGGGTAACACCCGAGGGCCCCCGCCGGTCTATCGTATCATTGATGTGCATATATGTGTATGTTAGGGGTTATAGGGGTTGTTGGGGTAATATATATTTATTTATATTTATTTTTATATATATATATATATATATATATATATATATATATATATATATATATATATAAAAATAAATATAAATAAATATATATATATATATTTACAGTGGTTGACAAATCACCAAAAAAATCTACTCGCCACACAAAAAAATCTACTCGCCACCTAGTACCAAACGTGTGCTGCTTGGGCCAATATTTACTCGCCCGGGGGTTAAATCCACACGCCCGGGGCGAGCAAATGTATAGGTTTGTCGAACACTGTATATATATATATATATATATTTATTTATTTATTTATATTTATTTAGTGTGGGACTGTTGTGTGTGATTTTTTTTATTGTGGGTAGCGGGTGTGTGTGAAGGGGGTATTAGCCCCATGGGTGGTTGTTTAGGGCTTGTGGGTGGGTAGCGGGAGGCCTTAACCCCTTCATGACCGTAGCGGTATTAACTACTACGGTCATGAAGGGGTTAAGTGCACCCGCAACCCCCCTGCAAACCCTAAACAAACAACAAGGGCCAAATACCCCCTTCACCCACCCCTGCTACCCACAATAAAGCTGGCACGGTGGGTTAACCCCTTCATTGCCTTAGCGGTTAGCCGCTAAGGTAATGAAGTGGGCTTTACATGCATTTTTCCTGCCTCGGATGCATGCCGGGGGCTCCGGTGCTGGTATCAGCTCCGGAGACACCCGGCATCAATCACAGACAGGAAAAAGGCCTGATTTTTTCTAAGTGTCGCCCTTGCCGATGCTTCTCCCCACCGACCCACCAACTTTGAGTTGGCGGGACGATTTGGCGAAAAAATGGCTTTTCGAGAGTGCCGATCAGCTCCGATAAGCACCGAAAACAGGATCGGGGCTACTAGAATACAGCCGATTTCAAAAAGTGGCGAAAAGTGCAGAAAAGTGGCTTATCGCCAGCCGCCTGCCGAGGACAAAAAATGCCGATTTGGGCAAATTATCGGCGCTTACTGATTACCAAAGGCATTTTGTGGCGATAAAAAACTTTTCGGCGCTTTGTGCATAGAGCCCTTAATCTTTTGTTTATCTTCACTTAATAAGGAGGACGCAATGGCCACAACACCATTTACTGATAATGAAGTCAGATCTTTATTGTGTTTATCCATATAATGTCTAGACAGACAATGGAACTGTAGACCGTGTAATATATATTGACGGTGTTCCAGGAAGTGCATACTCAAGGTATGCGCTGTCCACCCTACATATTGGATGCCACACGGACAACTGATTATATAAACACTGAAGGTGGACAAGCAATTTATGCGGCTTTGTACTTGATGAATAAATCCATTAGAGTGTGAACTAACTTTATCAACTTTATTGAGATGCTTGCATGTCAAGCATCTCATTCTCCCGCAGGAGAAATTCCCATTAATTGGTTTACCATTTTATGTATTTTTTCAATGTTTTTTAATCTGTTTGGCGATATCCATGTTTTAATATTACGTGCTTTCTGAAATACAACAGTATTTTGGGTGATAATTTTGATCCAATAATTGGGTAATTTAACATAATAGCCCAATGTTTGTTTAGAATAGATTTAATTTTCAAGGCCGCATTATTTAATTGCGTTGCAAAAATTGGTGTTTTTGGATTAGCTCCTTTCCCTATTAGTTGTTTGCCTTCCACTTTAGAGTATAGTTGTTTCTTGTTTGATTTTTCTAGCAGGCTATTTTGATTTATCTGACCTACCTGTTTGAATGTCTCCTGGATGGCTTTTTTTTTTATCATAGCCCTTAGCCACAAACTTGTCTACCATAATTTCCCCCTGAGTCAAGAAATCATATTCAAGAGAGCAATTTCTCCTTGTGATGGTGCTCGTCTCAAATCAGGAGGTGGACCCGCAGAGCTGAGGTAGGGATGCAAGTAAACCGACCACAACCCAGGGACAGAGTCACTGCAATTCCATTACTAGAGTTGCTACATTGGTACCACTACCAGTTCCACATCAACACGAGCAGCAGCCAGCAAATCAAGAATACTGTGCAAAGTGCAAGAGCAGTACAGAGAGTAAATCAAAATCATTCACTGTCAACTTTTCTCTATTCTCTCTCACGTCGTATCATATACATACACACACACACACACACACACACGCACAACTGCACACAAGGTGCAGAGAATGAGAGAAACTAAATGGGAATAAATAAATGTGAAGCTAATTGACCCAGAAATGGGTTATTAATATTATTAAATATTAATATACAGCTATATCATTTGTATAATAGATACAGAAAAAGTACAGGATAAGAGCTTAGGCCACTAAGACCAGGCATGCATCACAATGGCCGAGTGGACTGGACACACAAACTGGGCTCAGTCCAGTCAGTCACAGGTTAATTGTTTAAGCTACAAGTTTTATTTAGTAAATAATGTATACATGTTTGAACTATAGTACTACAGCAGTAGCCCTAACCAAACCACTGCCAAATCCTGCCTACAACACAATGGTTTTAACCTTTGGCTGCACACCCATTTAAAATGATTTTTTATAAAATATAATAAATCAATATTGATTATTTAAATTAAAAAAAAATGTTTTAATTAGAATAAATGATTTTATAGTTATATTAATGAGATATCTTCCCCACAGTTGGATAACCCTGTTCCTCCTAGGAATTTATGTCCTCTGGTTTTAAATATAGTATAATGTCTACAACATGGTCCAAATCTGCCGTTCCAATTATAACAAATATATACCTCATCCTTTTTGCTTGAAAAGTTTAATTTAAAGTTGTTTTTGATGTAAGATTACAACTAATCTCTTTTTTCTTCTGTTTTAGAGATTTAATTTATATATATTTTATATATATGTATAATATGTTATGATTTTTAAAATAAAATTATTTTAGGGTCTTATTCTGTTCCAATTTCCCCTCCCCTATATTTAGAGTTGTGGGTATGTCAATACAATGCTAATAAGCGGTATTAGATTCAACAAATGGGCTGTCCTATCCTCCAGCAGCGAGTCATCAGGAGAGTGTCATTAGACTCTATAAAAATCATCCAATGAGAGCCTTGGATATTCCCTGACGAAGTAATCTAATTACAAAACGCGTAGGAAGGCGCGTTCCAGCGAATACTTTAATTGTTTATGGACATATCCTTTTACCACGAGTGGTAACCTTATGCGGACACTTCGAACCAGCTTTCACTGCCAGAGACGTGACGGAACTACGGTTTCGTCATCAGAGGTCTGCCGAGAGCCCGATACACAGACCCAGTGAGGAACCGGTGTCGCTACTGACTGGAGTAAACATCACTTCCCTGTTTGACGGGACATGCAGTAGCTGAGGTTCTGGAGACGGCCATCTGGAAGACAAAAGGCTCTGCCTCCTCTATCGGCTCGACCATCGCAACCTGATGCAGTTGTTGATGTGGTAACATGTCCAAAACATGCCATGCTTTAAACAATCTAATTTGATGTACAGTACGTGTGATACTCACCTGCAGTCACAATTCAATATATAATTTATAGACTACACTATGAGGCTTTGCGCAGTTTCTCTTTTTGTTTTTTTTCACCCATTTATATACCTGTACTCCTACAAAAATAAATCACTTGGCAGATTCAGATTCCATTTGCAGATTTGGATTTCGAATCTGTCAGGCATATTTTCAGCGATTTTAACGGATCTACGCAATTCCATTGCTGAAAGCAACCGGCCAATGCACGAAGGATTTGGATTTTGGCAAAAATGTTACCCCTCTTTAGGCATCTACAATAGATATCTTTAAAAAAAAAATATTTACAGATGCAGCGGCCATTATTAAAACATTTATGCTGCGTGGTGTTGCGAGATGTTCCGCTGCAGACATAATGGCCCATCCAATTAACACAGCAGGGGTCCCTGCTGTGTGACTCCTACCGGGGTTTGCCTACTGTAAGAGATGCGCTGAAGAAGGCTGAATCAGTCACTTTAACTGCACGCTTCTCACAGGCGATTGCGGGGGTTTCATTTAATTTTAAACATTACAGTAATGTAGCAGGGGGTCTCCGGAGCTGAACCGCATTGATTTCAGGTCCGGAGACCCCCTGCTTCCCGAGATACAGGCCCTGTTATGGGGTGCCGGTATATCCTATGCATGGAAATGTTTCGCGTCACGTGATCGGAACATTTCCATGCATAGGAGATACCGGCACCCCATAACGGGGCCTGCATCCCAGGAAGAAGGGGGTCTCCAGACCTAAAACCAACACTGTTCTGCTACGGAGACCCCCTGCTCATCTACACTAGTCATACATTTTAATTAAAATATGTAGTAAACACCAATACACAACCCACCCCGTGTGCCTCCACATAAAACCAATATTTATTTTTATAGACACCGGATTAATACCACAGGCTTGCGGGGTTCCCCGGGTGGTCCCCATGGGTGTCTGCAGGCCCCACAGAGCACCCCATGGGGGTTCCCATGGGTGTCTGGGGGCCCTCGGGTGGTCACCGCTATGATCCATGGGCCTCCAAGTGGTCCCCGTGGATGTATCTGGGCCCCAATGGAGTCTGCGGGTGGTCCCCGTGGGTATCTGGGACCCTCGGTTGGTCCCGCGGGTCCCTGGGAGACTCCACAGCTGTGGGGCCCCATGTTCCTCCCAGCAAGTGTCTGTGGGTCCTTAGGTGGCCCCTGTGGGCATCTGTGGGTCTTCAGGTGGCCCCCGCGGGTGTCTGGCGGCCCTTGGGTCATTCCCACGAGTGCTTGGGGGCCCCCGGGTGGTGCCCATGGGTTCCTGGGCATGAGAACCAATTGCCAATCCAATGTGACGTCACAGGCCATATGTAAGGTTGATACGGCTCATTTGAGCTCAAGAAGCCGACATGTCAACATTGTGGATTTAACATGGGGCTATTATATTGACAGATGAAGACAGAAAATAAAGACAGACGATAAGAAATTAAAGAAATAGTCACAGATGAAGAAAGAAGAAGAGGATGGAAGATGAAAGAAAGAAGAATTTTGTTACCTGGCCAGGATCTTCACGTGGATGGCGTTGGATTGTGTTTCGTGACGTCACCGGACGAGAGCTTCCTGATTCCCAAGGATTCGGAGGGCCAATGCCTCTAAAGGTAAGAGAAATATTGAATATATGTACTTTTATTTTTACAGATTTTTTCATTGGATTTTTGTTTTTGTATATTTTTCATTACCCATTGACTGCTAATGTATTAATCTGTGCCTATTTAGGGTACAGATGAATACAGTAATACCCAATGCATTTTTTGGGCAAATGCATTTCTTCTATTGACAGTTATATTTTGTAAGTATTTTTATTTTTTAGATGAAATTGTTTTGAATTGTGATGGCTTCAATTTTTTTCCAGATTGTTTTGCTATTTTATTTAATGATGTATTTTGTTGGTTACTTGTTTAAATTTGTGTTGTCTCGTGATTGTATTAATTAATTGTTGTGTTGGTAAGTTCTTTTAGCTATTAAATTTATTTTTTTGGGCTTGTGGTGTGATTTATTTAATTGATTGGCTAGTGGTGTGATTTATTTAATTGATTGGTTGGCTAGTGGTTTTACTGTCACGGCCCCTTTTATTCTCCGATTTTGTTCGGGTATTTATTTCGAATGCCACGCACTTTACCGCGTTCATGCCGCTTTCATGCCGAGACAGCGCTAATACAATGCACGCGGCCGCGGCTTTAAATACCGGAACATGCCGCATCAAACACTGCATCTGCACGTGTTTTTCAGAGTTGCGCTGAAACGGCCGCACAAGGCTAAAGGCGGCCGCCACTGTATTTACTGTAGGTAATTGATTGCCTATTGTTTTTATTTCTTTAATTGATTGGTTGGCTAGTGGTTTTATTTAGTTAATTGTTTGATTGTCTATTGTTTTTCATTTTACAGTTTGGGTGTTTAGCTGCCTGTTCTATAGGTGTTATTATTGTGTATTTTGGATATTTAGGCTTTTGTATTAGGGTGACCATTGAATGCTATAGTAGCTTATGTCCATATTATATGGGTGATGTATTACTATAACAATCAATGGGTACAGGGTGGGTATAGTGGGTCCGGGATGGGTGGTTAGGCCTCTCGGGTGGGTAGCGAGGCAGGGTGGGTTAACCCCTAAATTACTATAGCGGTTATTAACCGCTATGGTGATTAAGGGGTTAGAAGCCATTAGATTGTATTTATTATGCATGCTTTCTGGCAACGGAGGACATGGCCCTGCACAGTATGCTGACGAGGATGCCCTTCACATTTGCAGTGGTAAGTAGAACGATTTTTATTTACTTTATTTATGCTGCCTGGCTAATGTTGTGTTTCATAACGGGTAAATGATCTATTATCCATATGTGGATAATAGTTATTTTGCCAATTACTGTACTGTATGTGTTTGGTGGGGGGGAGGTGTATTTATTGAAATGTAGGCCATGTTTATTTTTTTAAATACAGAAGTGGTACCGCAGGCCAGAAAGGACCCATGGGGATCACCTGAGGACTGATGGATGCCGTCGGGGACCACCTGATGACCCACAGACACCTGTGGGGAGGAACCGGGGGCCTCAAAGCTATGGAAGCCACCAGACACCCTTAGGGACCCCCCGAGGGCCCCTAGACACCCATGGGAACCACCTGGGGTGTTGTGATGCCTGTGGGGACCACCTGGGGAACCCCACCATCGTGTGGTATTAATCCTATGTCTATAAAAATAAATGTTTGTTTTATGTGGGTGATGTATTGATGCTTACTACATATTTTAATTTTAATTTATGACTAGTGTACATGAGCAGGGGTTCTCCGGAGCAGAACCGCGTTGGTTTCAGGTCTGGGAACCCCCTGCTTCCTGAGATACAGGCCCCGTTATGGGGTAAAAGCAAAAAAGAATTGAACCCGCTCTACCTACTGGAACAGACAGGTTCAAAAAGGGCAAATGACTAAACAATGGAAGAAAAAACACCAGATGTAGCAAAGACTGCCGTCTAGATAAGTCCCTAAAAATGCACTCTATGTATGGAAGGGTAGTACCTGAATCAGCCGTGGATGTGCATTAAGAAGAAAAGTACTGGTCCAATGTGTATTGTAATATGGTTGTCTTAAAATCCTTTAATAATAATAATTAATAAAATAAATTAGAGCCAGGCAGTAGTAACAGTGATAATAGATAAAGTCATTATAGTGCGTCATGCGTATGTCCACTTGGTGGCTCGGGTATACGGCGTGGTAAGCACCACAGCCCAAATCTAAGAGTATACCCCTGTCCTGGTGTGGACCAGTCAAACAGTTACCTGTAAGTAACTAGTAATGCAGCACGACGGACTGGGAATAAAGAACCAGAATCACGAGTAAAACATACCAAATAGATCATTGGCAGACAAGTGATTCTGCTATGGTCACAACGTCAATGCATATAAAACCCACCAGCATATTTTCTGGCACCAACATATGGATATAGTAACCAGAGCAGCCCAATGCCCTGTTACAAAGGAGATAACTGGACACTCGCTGGGACCACCTGTGGACCACGACACCCACTGGGACAACCTGGAGGCCCTCTGAGCCTAGCGGGGAGCACATGATGGCCCCCAGACACTCGTGGGAACCCCCTGGGGTGTACTGTGGGGCCTGTTGTGACCACCCGGGGACACCCACTGTCCTGTGGTTTTAATCCTGTGTCTATAAAAATAAATGTTGGTTTTATGTGGGTGTTGTATTGATGCTTACTACATATTTTAATTAAAATGTATGACTAGTGTACATGAGCAGGGGGTCTCCGGAGCAGAACCGCATTGGTTTCAGGTCTGGGGACCCCTTGCTTCCTGAGATACAGGCCCCGTTATGGGGTGCCGGTATCTCCTGTGCATGGAAATGACCCAATAATGTGATGTGAGACATTTCCTTGCATAGGAGATACCGGCACCCCATAACGAGGCCTGTATCTCGGGAAATAGGTGGTCCCAGGACATGAAATCAATGCGATTCAGCTCCAGAGACTCCCTGCTACATTACTGTAATGTTTAAAATTAAATAAAAACCTCACGATTGCTTGTGAGAGGCGCGAAGTTAGTGAGTGATTCAGTCCTCTTAGGCTGCACTTATAGTGCCGGTGACTGAAAACAATTGTATTGCAGCCGTCACATGCGCTTATTCAGTAGAATTGGATTTTTGAGGGGACGGTTGTCACGGTAGCCACAGGGTTATAATATACACCAAATCATCTGGGTTTAATTGAATACGACTGTGATATAATAAAGAGATTTTATTCCTTAAAAGACAGGTGGACTATGCAGGAAACGGCGAGAATGGCCATTCGCCAGACGTAGAACTCGCCATGTTTTTGGCGGATTCCCCTCGCAGTATGCAGGAAGGTGCGCATATCTGTGAGAGGAATCCGGCAGAGAGATGGCGAGCCCTGGCGAGAAGGGCTCCACTGGCGAGATCTGTTAGCAGAGCGAGATCCGCCTCTCTCTGCACAAATCTCGCCGGCAAATAAAAACAATTGGATTAATATTGTATAGTTTATTAATTATTGTTATGTTTATTGCGGGTCTGTGTATTGTTTTGAATGTGGGAATTGGGGGTAGGCGGATCTTGTCCCCAAGGGAGGGAGGGTAGGCCTCCCGGTGTGTAGGGGTGAGGGTGGTTAGGCCTCACGGGGATGGGTAGTGGGGGGGGTGCTTAGGCCTCCAGAGTGGTGGGTGAGTATGGGTTAACCCCTAATGACGGTAGCGGTTAATAACCGCTACGGTGATTAAGGGGTTAGGGGACATTACATTGGCTCTTTTTATGCTTGTGTGTGTTTTTCAGCACCCGAGGGCATGGACGGTGATGAAGATGAGGATGGCCTTCATCGTGGCTGGCGGCCAAGGGTGAGTGCAAGATGTATTTATTTTATTTATTGGGATTCATGTATTTTAAATGGGCAAATGCACTATTATCCATATGTGGATAATAGTTATTTGGGCCATTACTATTACTGTATATGTTAGAGGACGGTGGGGGTGTATTTATTTAAAAGTATTTATGTGTTTTTTAATTATTTTTTTGGGGCACAGAATTGATACTGCAGGCAAGCGGGGACACCTTCGGGGAACACCCGAGAGCTACCGCCAGCCTATAGTGTCATTGCTGTGCATCCTAAAAATTACATCAATGTACTGTATGTTAGGGACCTTAAGGGGTTGTTGATGTATTACATATATATATATATATACATATATATATATATTGTGGCTAGCGGGGATGGGTGCAGTGGGTATTAGCCCCAACGGTGGGTGCTTAGGGCTTGCGGGTGGGTAGCTGGAGGGCTTAACTCCTTCATCACAGTAGCGGTATTAACCACTAAGGTATTGAAGGGGTTAAGTCCACCCGCAACGCAAGCCCTAAACACCCACCAAAGCCCAAATACCCCCTTCATCCACCCCTGCTCCCCACAATAAGCCTGGTACTGGATGGTTAACCCCTTCATTGCCTTAGCAGTTAGCCGCTAAGTTAATAAAGTGGGCTGTAAATGCATTTTTCCTGCTTTGGATGCAGGGGGGGTGCTTCGGTGCTGATATTAATGGGTATCAGCTCTGGAGCCCCCCGGCATCAATCCGAGGCAGGAAAAGGGCCTGATTTTTTCTATGTCCCGTATCGCCGCTCTGCCCCAGCTTCTTGCCAACTTTTCTTGGCGGGGCAATTTGGAGAAAATGTCTCCATTCTAGAGCGGCGATCAGCGCCGAGATGCTGATCGGCGCTACTAGACTACAGCAGGTTTTAAAACTGGCGAGATATGGCTTCTCGCCACGCGTGCAGCGAGTTTTATTTTCCGCCAAAAAAACGGCGGATTTTACTCATCTCACCGGCTGTAGGCATATTTGCCAAAAAACTAGCGAGATAGGGCTTTTCGCTGTTACCTGCATAGGCCCCTTACTTGGGAAGGAGACAATGAAATAACCAGGATTCAGATTAGCAGTTCATCAGGCATCAGGCATCAGGTACAGTTCAGGTATTATCACGAAGACACGAAAGACAATGGGCATAGAGCTTTCAATCGTGTATATGTGATTTGGGCTCTATCCTTAACATTGTGACTCAAGCATTGGAGAACAATTGTAGAAAGAAGCTTGTGGGGAGCGCAGATGTCCCCATATGTGGGGAGAAAAAATAAAAAATATATAGTGTAGTATGTTCTACAGTAAAAACAGCTCAATGAATCACAGTTGGGGACTCACAATTTCTCAATAGAATAAAAGCAGTGGATATGAACGTGTTACATGGAAGACTTGCTCAATATGAAGTATCAGGTTTCAACAGGATAGGCAAAGAAAAGAAAGAAAGCTCCCTAATAGCCGCACAAGAGAACACCTATACCTATATTAAAAATGACTATTTATTAATAAATGATTAAAACATATTTATTGCAGCAAAAAACTAACGTGAACCAAAGTGATTAAAATAAATTAAAAATGGAGGAGGTAACTGTATGCCTAGTTCAAACTAACAGTGTATGCTAGGAATAACTATTTTAGAATGTCCCACTGCTATATGATTATACTAACAGAGGTAGTTATACCAATACAGTTCTATATAGTTTGAGGACTACACCTAAATGGAGAGTATAGCTTAATATAGTGTGTGTGCTCAGAATAATATAGTATATTTGTTGAGCCATCTAATGCTAGTATACGGATATATACACACACATATGTACCAGACCAACAGGTTCAAAGGTAAATGAACCTAGAGGTCTGTTATGTTTAGCAAAACAGCTATTTCAAGATCACAAAGTATGTGTCTTGTACTCGGAACCATGACAAATAGGAGAGTAGTCAGAGTGTTGTGCTTCCTTTAGAAGGCTCCGAAACACTCTAACTGAGAAAAGGCAACAGACCTCTCCGATATAGCCAGCGCACTAGGTGGTGACGCTTAGCCTGCCCAACATATGTTTCACCATTGTGGCTTCATCGGGGGCAATTACAGAGTGATTCTCTCAGATCTTTATACACTTAATTCTTACCCCATTGGTTGATTAATGTCAGACTGTGATAGGGCTTCTGCATAAAAATCCCTCCCACACTTCAAATTGGGTTACATAATGGTAGGGGTCCCTAATTGGCTGTGACTCATCACATGGCTAATGATACATCCCATTGGTGGGTGGTGGTCATGTGATCTTGGCCCCATATTATCCTGCCCCTTTATTTGATTATGGGGGAGGAGAGTAGGGGAGGGGAGGTGCATGAAGTCCCATATGTTTTATGGCCGGGAGTAGCATCGCATCATCAGAATGCGACCTCCCTCATTGGCAACAAACAGCATAATGCCAGTAACCTCAGTACAGAGCCAGCCGCGCATCCGATTGGTTATTCACAGTCACATGACTGTTCGGCATCTTAGCCCTGCCTTTTGGTTTGGTTTGCAAGGGATGATTGTCATAGCTCCCAAGAATGCCATGCGCTGAATGGCCTGAAGTTGTGTCGTGTCATCAAGGCGCGACATACCTATTGATAGCATGGGGGAGATCACTGCGAGCAATATTCCCAATGTAGCTGAAGAAAAATGTTTTAAACACTCGTAAATGGCTACCATATAGCATGCTGACAATAAAAACATTATTCATTGTGATTGCTTGCTATTGCTGGATGCTTATGGTGTTACATCAGAGTCTTCTTAGTCCTGACTAGGTAAGTCTAATTAAAGGACATATTAGTGATTGCTTGATGTTTGTATTTGCCTGTGTTTGTAAATAAATATTCTTAATCAGCTGTGTGCTTATTATTGACCATTAGTGATTGCTTGATGTTTGTATTTGCCTGTGTTTATAAATAAACATTCTTAATCAGGGGAGGGGAGGTGCATGAAGTCCCATATGTTTTATGGCCGGGAGTAGCGTCGCGTCATCAGAATGCTATCTCCCTCATTGGTAGCAAACAGCATAATGCCAGTAACCTCAGTACAGAGCCAGCCGCGCATCCAATTGGTTAATCACAGTCACTTGACTGTTCGGCATCTTAGCCCTGCCTTTTGGTTTGGTTTGCAAGGGATGGTTGTCATAGCTCCCAAGAAATCCATGCGCTGAATGGCCTGAAGTTGCGTCGCGTCATCAAGGCGCGACATACCTATTGATAGCATGGGGGAGATCACTGCGAGCAATATTCCCAGTGTAGCTGAAGAAACAATATACAAATTCCAAAAAAACCAAAAGAAATACGCTGAATCGACAGTTCAGAGTGATTCTACTACAGATCAGGAATCCTCAGATACTGATAACCCCAATAACCAGGAGATAACACATAGAAGATTCCAAGAACCTGATATAGGATCAAACATTACCATTAGATCCAAAACAGCTAGTCAGGAATCTACCTCTTTTTTAGGTCTTCCTCTAATGTCCGAACCCCTAGATCTTTATTTAAGCGAACGAGAAGGGGAAAGGGGGGGGAAGAGGCAGAAAAAACAAACGCAGAGGTTACAACAAGAACAGGAAGAGAACGTATCATTAGAACCAGAAAACTCACAAGACACATTCATTATGAATCTCACTGACTTTGCTCTAACTACAGACCCCATTAAAGTCCTTAGACGAGGCCTCTCATATTCTCCTACCTCTAATATGGATAATTTTGAATGCATAAAGGACACCAATTTATTTGCAAGAAAACTATTGCTGCACAAATATTACAAAAAAAATCCAACTTGCCAGATCCAAAAACTTGGATTCTGTGGAAATGAGTACTGAAGATCTGGATAATTTAGATACTCTCTTAGAGTTATGTGAAGAAAGTGAAAGACCACCAGGAATGGGTCCCTTCACACAACTCAAACCAAAGAGCAAATTTACTCCCTCAATGGATACTTGTAGCAATGTAGAAACTTTTGTTATAATGGTGTCCAAAGATACAGAATCCATAACAATAGAGGGAAGAGGTAGAAAAAGCAATATGGACAAAGGAGAAAGGGCAGCCCTCAAAGATCTATCAGACAGGCAAGACATCACAATACAAAGCTCAGACAAAGGAGGGAATATAATTATACTGAAAACAGAAAACTACATCAAGGAAAATATGAGACTTCTAGGTGACACCAATTGTTACAGCATTTTAGACCAGGATCCAAATCCAATCTTTATGAAAGAACTCAAAATCCTGTTAGATCAAGGATTAGAAGACTCAGTAATATCCAAACATGAACACAAATTCATGTATAACCCATTCCCCAAAACAGCAACTTTTTATAGTCTGCCAAAGGTGCACAAAGATCCCATACATCCACCGGGCCGCCCAATTGTATCGGGCATTGGGAACCTCACTGAGGGCCCAAGTGTCTATGTAGACAAAGTTCTGAGAACATTTGTTAGATGTTTGCCCTCATACGTACAAGATACTCATGATGTTTTAAACGCCTGGAAGGAATAACAGTTGATGCAAGCACAATCTTGTGCAGCATCGGATGTTGAGTCACTATACACAAGTATTCAACATCCAGTAGGCTTAAAAGTGGTAGCCTCCTTCCTGTCCACCCATGGCATTAAGAATCTTAAATACAATGAGTTCGTATGTGACCTTCTATCCTTTGTCCTAACACACAACCACTTCACTTTCAATAACAAACTATACCTCCAGGTACAGGGAACTGCAATGGGGACAACTTGTGCCCCTACATACGCTAACCTGTACCTGGGTTGGTGGGAGGAGAATAGTGTGTTTAATGAGAATATGATCAACTTCACGGATAATATCACTATGTGGATTCGCTACATAGATGATATACTGATATTATGGAAGGGCAGCAAAAAACTATTGAACACCTTTGTGGAAACTCTCAACTCAAATGAGCATAATCTACGTTTGACGTGCGAGGTCAGTGACAAAAATCTGTTTTTTCTGGACTTAAAAATTTCCATCAATGAAGATGGCACTATAAATATGGTATCACATGCTAAAAAATCGGCTACAAATAGCTATTTAAGGGCTGATAGCCACCACCCGACACCACTCATTAAAGGTATCCCGACGGGCCACTTCCTCCGCATTAGGAGGAACTGCTCCAATCCAGTGGACTTCCACTCACAAGCGGAAATTATGAAAAACAAGTTCCTAAATAGAGGATACAGTAAAACAAATGTTAAAAAAGCCTACAAAAACGCAGAACAAACTAATAGGGAAAAACTACTTTACTCTAAAAAGAAACTGGATATGGATAAAACCATCAGATATATAGGCACTTATAGTGCCCAGTGGAGTAAGATCAAGTCCATTTATAAGAAATATTGGCACATTCTTTTTGGAGGACAGAGACCTTCGTGAAGTACTAAAACCATATCCAACAATGGTACCCAAAAGATCAAAGAACTTGAAAGACACGTTGGTCCACAGCCATTTCCAAACTAAATCCCAATTTAAAACATGGCTTCCACCAAAAACACAGGGAACCTATAAGTGCGGAACATGCAAAGCATGTACCTATATCCACACCAGTAAATGTTTTAAAAGTACCAACAACAACAAAACATTTCAGATGAAGAGTTTCATAAATTGCAAAACCATACAAGTAGTATACCTAATTACGTGTAAATGCGGGATACAGTATGTAGGGAAGACGGGCCGCCAGTTCCGCAGACGCATATTGGAACACATTGGTTCTATCAGAAATGAGTTAGACACACCTGTGTCATGCCATGTTAGGGGACATAATGGGGGAGACATCAATTCCCTACGCTTTCAAGGCATTTTTTGCCTCAAAGCCAATACAAGAGGGGGAGACTGGGACAAAATTATTTTACAGCAAGAGTCCCGTTGGATATATCAATTATCCACCCTATCACCATTAGGTCTGGATGAGGGGTTCCTCTTCACCCCCTTCCTGTAAAAATACCCCCTTCCTGCAAACAATCTTTCTGATAAACTTTTTGTTGCATGTGATACTCATTTTAAATAGGTGCATCATTTTAAATAGGTGCATCACTCTCCAACCCTGTTCCTCTGAACAAATTGTAATTCTCCGTCTGGGGTATTCACTCCTACACTCCATGACAATATAATGATCAATTTTGATTAATAATCTAGTAACCTTTGAAATTTAATGTCAGACTCTAGAAATGGTCAATAATAAGCACACAGCTGATTAAGAATGTTTATTTACAAACACAGGCAAATACAAACATCAAGCAATCACTAATATGTCCTTTAATTAGACTTACCTAGTCAGGACTAAGAAGACTCTGATGTGACACCATAAGCATCCAGCAATAGCAAGCAATCACAATGAATAATGTTTTTATTGTCAGCATGCTATATGGTAGCCATTTACGAGTGTTTAAAACATTTTTTCTTCAGCTACACTGGGAATATTGCTCGCAGTGATCTCCCCCATGCTATCAATAGGTATGTCGCGCCTTGATGACGCGACACAACTTCAGGCCATTCAGCGCATGGCATTCTTGGGAGCTATGACAACCATCCCTTGCAAACCAAACCAAAAGGCAGGGCTAAGATGCCGAACAGTCAAGTGACTGTAATTAACCAATTGGATGCGCGGCTGGCTCTGTACTGAGGTTACTGGCATTATGCTGTTTGCTGCCAATGAGGGAGATCGCATTCTGATGACGCGACGCTACTCCCGGCCATAAAACATATGGGACTTCATGCACCTCCCCTCCCCTGATTAAGAATGTTTATTTATAAACACAGGCAAATACAAACATCAAGCAATCACTAATGGTCAATAATAAGCACACAGCTGATTAAGAATATTTATTTACAAACACAGGCAAATACAAACATCAAGCAATCACTAATATGTCCTTTAATTAGACTTACCTAGTCAGGACTAAGAAGACTCTGATGTGACACCATAAGCATCCAGCAATAGCAAGCAATCACAATGAATAATGTTTTTATTGTCAGCATGCTATATGGTAGCCATTTACGAGTGTTTAAAACATTTTTCTTCAGCTACATTGGGAATATTGCTCGCAGTGATCTCCCCCATGCTATCAATAGGTATGTCGCGCCTTGATGACACGACACAACTTCAGGCCATTCAGCGCATGGCATTCTTGGGAGCTATGACAACCATCCCTTGCAAACCAAACCAAAAGGCAGGGCTAAGATGCCGAACAGTCATGTGACTGTGAATAACCAATCGGATGCGCGGCTGGCTCTGTACTGAGATTACTGGCATTATGCTGTTTGTTGCCAATGAGGGAGGTCGCATTCTGATGATGCGATGCTACTCCCGGCCATAAAACATATGGGACTTCATGCACCTCCCCTCCCCTACTCTCTTCCCCCATAATCAAATAAAGGGGCAGGATAATATGGGGCCAAGATCACATGACCACCACCCACCAATGGGATGTATCATTAGCCATGTGATGAGTCACAGCCAATTAGGGACCCCTACCATTATGTAACCCAATTTGAAGTGTGGGAGGGATTTGTATGGATAAGCCCTATCACAGTCTGACATTAATCAACCAATGGGGTAAGAATTAAGTGTATAAAGATCTGAGAGAATCACTCTGTAATTGCCCCCGATGAAGCCACAATGGTGAAACATATGTTGGGCAGGCTAAGCGTCACCACCTAGTGCGCTGGCTATATCGGAGAGGTCTGTTGCCTTTTCTCAGTTAGAGTGTTTCGGAGCCTTCTAAAGGAAGCACAACACTCTGACTACTCTCCTATTTGTCATGGTTCCGAGTACAAGACACATACTTTGTGATCTTGAAATAGCTGTTTTGCTAAACATAACAGACCTCTAGGTTCATTTACCTTTGAACCTGTTGGTCTGGTACATATGTGTGTGTATATATCCGTATACTAGCATTAGCTGGCTCAACAAATATACTATATTATTCTGAGCACACACACTATATTAAGCTATACTCTCCATTTAGGTGTAGTCCTCAAACTATATAGAACTGTATTGGTATAACTACCACTGTTAGTATAATCATATAGCAGTGGGACATTCTAAAATAGTTATTCCTATCATACACTGTTAGTTTGAACTAGGCATACAGTTACCTCCTCCATTTTTAATTTATTTTAATCACTTTGGTTCACGTTAGTTTTTTGCTGCAATAAATATATTTTAATCATTTATTACTAAATAGTAATTTTTAATATAGGTATAGGTGTTCTCTTGTGCGGCTATTAGGGAGCTTTCTTTCTTTTCTTTGCTTATCATTAACCCCATCCCTGCCTGCACCACCTCCACACTCTTATTGCAGTTTTTGCATAGACACATAAAAATAATGATGCGCAGCTCTTGTGTTCACCGCCAACCCTGCTACCGAGATCGCGTTGCGTCACTTCTGGTTAGCCCGTCACGTCACTTCCGGTTGAGATCGATCGCAGAATTGGAACCAACGGGTCAGGGGGGTGCTGGATACACTCGTAGACTGCTGCAGTTCAACTCTACGCGTTTCGCTTGCTTCCAAGTTTCATCAGGAGTTCAATCTGTTGCGTCATGCATTTGAATATATATATACCCCTTTAGGGTTCTGATTGGATGAGGGAATAATTCACGGCTTCCTATTGGTTGGATTATACCAATTGTAATTGGCCAATGGGCGGGACTACTATTTAATCCGTAACAGCTAACATATTTAAGCAATACATGGCAAAATAACTTTAATAACAATGTTTTAAAATATATCATAAAAATACAAATACATAAAAAATACATAAGAAACTATTTCTAATACTAACTAATACATATAAAAGCTGGCTAATAAACATATATATATATATATATATACAGTATAGACTGGTTGCAATACTTCTAAATAATGACTATATTTTAAGGGTTTTTGTACTTGAAATGGTACTTATATATGACCAGTATAGAAAAAAGGATATGTATAACAAGGCGCCTGTAGTCAAAAGGATATAAATCCAACCAGTAGGATAGCCAGGGATAGGCTCCAGACGTAGTGATGTTCTTAAAATAAGAGAAAAACACAATACATAGCGTGATACTGTTTGACAGAAAGGGGGGGTGACTACATGCAAACACACAGATATATAACTAATAAGTATCAGCTGAGATACCAGGTGATTGTAAATTTAAAACATTTAATATACATATAATGATATACAGGACATATAGAAAATAAAAAACTGGGTAAAAGTACAATGAAATGCCGATTGGACACACTGCTGCAATGGGTGAACTGCCCACTCACCGGACGGCAGATGTAAACAGGCGGTGGATAAATCTGAGAGTATCCCCTCTCTGCTGCTCAGACAGCTACTGCAACCGATCCGGTCTGTAGATAGAACGTAGCACACGCCCGCCGGCGTGTGTGAGTATAACTTCTCTCAGCTGGCGGTGCAGGACGTGCAAATAGCTTCAGAATGGCCACAGCAGATTCGCCTGGTGTATAAGAATAAACGTCTGCCTGAAACATCTGATTCGTCACCGGATCCGTTAGGGAAGAGGGAAAGCACCCCAGTGCGACAGTGGGAGTCCAAAAATGCCACCCTATATATGTGGACTATTATCCCCATTTAAGGTTGCACAATATTAATTGTTTTATTTTTCTTGTTAGCGCTACCTAATCTCTGTTTTATATATGACCAGTATTACATATTAGGGGTTTTGGAACTCAGAAAAAAATCATAAATTAATATATATATAAGAGTATATATAGGAAGAGAATAGAGGAAAATGTGGGGGAGATAAGGGCAAAAATTCAAAATTAGTATTGCGTTTGAAATATAACACATATAACAAATACATATACATGTATATATATAACCATAATATTAAAAATAAATATATAAAATATTTTTGTATAAAATAAGCAATGCTATTAGTTAAAATACATATAAAATACATATGAAATATACATATATCACTCAAAGCTTATGTGATGGGGTCTGTAAGTATATTCTATATTAATAACAACGGAACAACTAGTTATTAGTAAAAATAGATATAGAAAACACACAGTCTATATAAAAATACTATATTAAATGAAAACACCAATCTCTATATCCGCATTTAGCCCTGCCAGACTTAGCGTTTTTAGGCGGTGAATCCAAAAGGTCTCTCTTTTTATTAATTATTTTGCACGATCACCACCTCTCCAATTGGGGGGGGGACATGTTCAATACCTTTGATAAGTATATCTTTTGGATTGAACGCATGAAATTAATTAAAATGTTTTGGAAAATGTTTTGGAACACTGTGTGTGTCTACCTTTCTCCTTATATTTCCTATATGTTCCAATGCTCTGACTTTCAAAGCACGAGTAGTTTGTCCTATATATTGGAAGCCGCAGGAACATTCTAATAAATAAATAACAACATTTGTATTACAATTGATGAATTGTTTGATTTTAAATTCATAATTTGTGATATTAGACTTAAAAGTATTTTTCACCCCTTTACAACAAAAGTCACAGACTTTGCAGTTACCACATGAATAGAAACCCTTCGGGCATTTTAACCAGTTCACTTATTGTGTGCCCTCTTTCTTAATTTTGAGGACAATGGGCGCTAATTTCTGTTTAAATTTTTTTGCTTTGGTAAATATAATATTCGGCCTTGCTGGTAATATACTTCCCAAAATAGGGTCATTCTGCAAAATATGCCAGTGTTTGTTTAAAGCCTGTTTGATTTTGCTGACTTCTCTGTTATATTGTGTCATAAAAGTAGTCGTGAAGTCTATCTTTTTGTTTGTTTTAAAATTAATAGGAGGTTTTATTAAAAGTCGTCTGTCAAGTGTGTCTGTTTTTAATTTAGCTTCTCTAATACTTGTTTGGCTATACTTTTTTTCTATAAATTTATTCTTCAATAATTCTGATTGTTCCTCGTAGGTTTCTGTTTTAGGTCAATTTCTTTTTATCCTCATAAATTGGCTCTGAGGAACATTAGAGATCCACCTTGGGTGATGGCAGCTACTATTTAATATATAGTTGTTGCTGTCCACTGATTTAAAAAATGTTTTGGTCAATATAGTATTTTCTTCGATATAAATAACAAGGTCTAAAAATTCCACATTGGTCTTACTAAAATTTGATATAAATTTAGGATTAAAATTATTAGTATTAATATATTCTAAAAATTGATTCAATAAAACTTCGTCACCATTCCAAATTAAAAACACATCGTCGATATATCTTTTCCAGAGGACCAGGTTTGCGCCAAACTCATGCGAAGACCAAATGTGATCATTTTCCCAGATGGTCATAAATAAATTCGCATAGCTTGGTGCAAACCTGGTCCCCATTGCGGTACCACAAAGTTGTAAGAAGAATTCTTGATTGAACAAAAAATAGTTTTTGGACAATATAAAACGTATCCCTTCTAAAATAAAATCTATTTGTTCCATATCCAAATTTTTATCCTCGGTTAAAATTATATTAATGGCATCCAACCCTTGTACATGTTCTATGGATGTGTACAATGATGAAACATCACATGTCACAAGAATGTAATTATCTTCCCATTGTATATCTCCTAAAATGGATAAAATCTGTGCTGTATCTTTGAGATGGGATTTGCCAGAAACGACATATTTTTGCAAAAATTTGTCAATGTATTCAGACAAGTTGGAGCACATCGAGTCTATACCGGAAATTATAGGTCTTCCTGGTGGATTTTGTGTGTCCTTGTGGATTTTTGGTAAAAAATAAAATATGGGGATCTTTGGTTTTTCTACCCATAAATACTTAAATTCCTCCTCTCTAAGGATACCTTTATTTTTTCCTTTTAAGAGAAATGTCTGTAAGTCTTTGAGAAAAGTTGTGGTGGGATCTTTTTTTTTAGTTTTTTGAATGTCTTAACATCTCCTAATATCCTGTTAGATTCATTAATGTAATACTCTCTGCTCATTACCATCACTCCTCCGCCTTTATCGGCCTGTTTGATAACCAATTCTTCATCATCGATGAGTGTTTTCAATGCTTCTCTTTCTTTTCTAGTTAAATTATTTTTTAAAGATTTATTACTATTGGCGATTGTATCAAATTCTTTAACATTTGATAAAAAACTTCTAAATGATGACCTTTAATAAAACTAGGATAAAATTTAGACCTTGGTTTTAATTCTGTATGTAAGAATTTGTCAATATTTGGTGGATCAATAATGGTACTATTTTTTAAAATTGCATTATCAGAATTTTTCGTTAAAAATAATTTTTTGACAGTCAACTTGCGTAAAAATTTGTTAGCGTCAATAAATAAATGACAACTACTTGGTCCTGCGGTAGGTGCGAAAGTCAGACACTTACTAATTACCCTCAATTGAGCATCGTCTAATACTTTGTTACTGATATTGAATATTTTCAATGATGATTCATTCTCGATACCTTTGCCCTTTCTTCCTCGTCTAATTCCCCTGAATCTCTTTTCCTTCTTAATTTCAAATTTGGATCCTTCTCTGCTAATGGGGCATATTTGTTTTTGGTCTCCCATGTATTGGGGGACTTCTTCTCGTCTAAAAAAGTGGTTACTGCAGAGTGTAGTAATAAACCCGTTCCTGTTTTGCAATATACCTCCTGCCTGGTGCGTGACTTTACTGTGGGGCAGAGATAATAAGTTCTACCGTGGGAGATCACCTTCAGTTCCTGGAGCCTATGGCAGATGGAGGCGCTGCACTGCTAAGAAGATATGTGGTGTATGAACCCCAGAAGTCTGTTCCTGTGTCCCCACTACCATTAGTGGACAACTCCATCCTCCTATTGCCAGCAGGTATATGCACCATACACCCTGTAATGGCTCCTATCTGTGATTGTATGGGGGAAACATGGTAACACATTGAAAAAACACCACTCCGTTTTGCCTTGTTGTTGTCTCTTTTCTCCGCCCCTCTGACTTCCCCCTTGCTGACATCACTCCACTTGTAGCCAGTGACGTCTCCACAACTGCAATTACAACTTTCGCAATGGCGACGGCAATGGGTGACATCATCGGTCGCCGTCACAGGCACTATAAGCGCAGCCTTACTGCGCGTCTCTTACAACCAGGCAGACCGCGGTAGGACTCACACAGCACGGACCCCTGCTGTGTTAATCCGATGGGCCATTAGTCTGCCACGGCAAATTTTGAGAGAATCTCGGGCAAATCTCAAAATCCATTTAGAGAAATGTTCGAATAACGGCCGCTGCATCTGTAGAAAGGAAATGTGACGTCCAATATAGTACCAGACAGAGCAGCTGCAGAAGACTGATCTCTGTGAAGGCTCCGCCAGATTGTAGCCAAAAAGGCAAAATCTGAGAAAAAAAAAAGGCACCAGAGTAGGGAAAGCCAAAAATCGAGGGGGTAGGGGTGGGTCGGTTTTGGTGCTAGGCAAAGTGGAAGCAGAGTTCTGAGCTCTGCAGAAACTCAGCTAGTAATCACCCAAAACAGCACTAACCTGGAAAAAAAAAAGTGACAAGCAAGGAGAAGAAAGGGTCCCAAGTGAGCTGGATGGAAAAATATCTAAAAAAAAAAAACCAAGATGCCTTCAAAGCAGCAGCAACGTCCTGAGAAGGCAGAGAAGAAAAAGGAAAAATCCAAGATGGCTGCTGATCTCATGGCGCAGCATGCAGAGAATCAGCAGGATGTCTGTGACCCACAGGAGAGTGAGGGGCACAGGAAGCAGAAAGAGCATGGTGAGGTGGCCAGAGCTGTGGGGTGGGAAATCATGCCAACTCTGACTAAAAGGTTTGAAAAGCTGCAGAGAGCCATAGAGGATCTTAAAGGGGAGCTCACCTTCCAGTTCCAGAGCACCAGAATAGGGGAGGCTGAAAATAGAGTGAGTGATCTGGAGGAAAATTCTGCAGCACTGCAACTAGAAATGCAGACTTTAAAAAGAAAGAATCAGTCCCTAGAGGAAAAAATTGATGATCTGGAAAATAGATCAGGGAGAAATAATGTGCGTATTATTTGGATCCCTGAGTCTGTGAAACCAATACAATTAATGGACTTTTGCTCCAAATGGATACCAGAGATACTGGGAATTACTCATGGTGGAGCCCAGATCAAGATGGAGATAGCCCACAGACTAGGTCAAATCATACCAGGGCAAGAAAACAGACCCAGGGCAGTAATGGCAAGAGTAGTAGATTTTGCAGAAAAACCGAACCTGCTACGGGCATATAAATGTGCAGGCAGCCTAATATTTTAGGGACATACTGTAGGATCCTGTTTTTCCAAGACTATGCTGCAGCAGTGTCAGATAAAAGGTGAGAATCCAGAAGGTGTGCAGTGCTCTCTCTAAGGGCAACAAAAAGTTACACTAAGATACCCTGCCACACTGAGAGTCTTCACGGAGGCAGGAACAAGAGTGTTCAACAAGGCAGTGGAAGCGAAAAAGTTCTTAGGCTTAGTCCATAGACACTGAAGCCGTGCAGAGGCGCGCTGAGGCTGAGGGAAAGCGCCATCCGTGGGTGTGTCTGGGGGCGGGCCAGTGACGTCACAGAGCTGGTTCGCCCTCATTGGGCGAACCGCTAACGTGACTGGCCCTGCGCTCCCGTGAGCACCGAAACGAAAGATTTGTTAAGACACACGCTTCCGCAAGCGTGCGGAAGCATGCGCGAGCCCCTGTTAAAGCCGCTCTCCTTGCGGCTGCAGGGGCTCACTGGTAAGCATGCCGCGCCTCAGCACGGGTCAGAGCCGCTCCCTGTACCATGTCTGAGGCCTTACAGAGATCTGAAGCAAAGGCTCAAGATGAAGCCTCGGTGTGCGAATCAAGGAGTAACGAAAAAAACAACGAAAGCCCCCAAAGGAGCGTGGCCAGCAAGAGAGCAAGAGAAAAAAATGTCACAGAGGAAGAGAGCGACGGGACTTTAAAAGTATCGTGACGACTTGGAATGGTGCAAAGGACTAAAAGTACTTCTTGGGGTATCCTGAGATAAAAGATTGAAAGAGAGAAAAAGTTTGTGGAGTAGAGGGGACTAGAAGAATTGCCCTGTTAACAGTTATTGGGGAAGACATAAGTTCAAGGCCAAGCTAGGTGCATTAAATAACTAAGTAGTAAAAAAAAAAAAAATATGCTAATACAAGTAGCAGTTAAATATGTTTATATAAGGAAGCAGTAAGGGGTATAACAGGTTAATAAGGCCTAACAAGTACTGATGCAGCCACGAGTATCCGAACACTTGCCTTTGAAAATCTGTGGCAATACCCCAGTAATGCTGCAACATTTCTGTGATATTTCTGCAGACAGACTAATGGCCCATCGGATTAACACAGCGGGGGTCCCTGGCAGTCCCATTCAAACTGCATGAGATTACCAGGGACCCCCACTGTGTTAATCCAATGGGCCATTAGTCTGTTTGCAGAAACATAGAGATTGCCCAGATTTTCAAAGGCAAGGGTTCGGATACTCGTTACTGCATCGGTAGTTAGAAAATCCAAAAGTTTATTAGTCAGGCATAAATTGAAGGATATATATTATATGGCAGAACGGAGGAGTGAAGTATTACAATAGGATGGGAGGCAGGAGCTGCTTCTGGAAAAAAGGAAAGTCAATACAAGTGATGTTTATGTTAACGTTTTTTCTTTCTGTGTGTGTGTTATAGTATTGTCAGATGTGTTTCAGTTCATGGAATTAAGGTCATCAGCAAATAGAACTGACTCATCGATTTAAAATGTAATTTAATTTTTTGTTTGTCAGTGTCTAAAGCAGGCCTGCCCAACTCGTAAAGTGAGAAGCCGAACTGCTCCAAGGAAAAATATTTTGGGCCGCACGGGTTAAAGCATCATCATCATCATCCTCATATCTCCCCCAGAACCCCTCACTATCAACCTTTACGATACTCCCCATCTATCTCTCATACCCCCATCTCTCCCCCTCACCCACACAATACACCCCTCCACATCAAACATACAATACCCCCCTCCACATCAAACACACAATACCCCCTCCACATCCCCCCAGCCCATTCCATGTCAGCAGCCCCCCCAAGTCAGCATCCCATGTCAGCATCCCCCCACAAGTCAGCACCCCTCCCCCATGTCTCTCTTCCCTCAATATGACACTCTCTCCCCCTCCCCTAAATGACACTCTCACCCCCTCTTCTCAATATGACTCTCTCCCCCTCCCCTCAATATGACACACTCTCCCCCTCCCCTAAATATGGCAATCTCTCTCCCTCCCCCAAACATGACTCTCTCCCTCCCCTCAATATGACACTCTCTCTCTCCCTCCCCTCAATATGACACTCTCCCCCTCCCCTAAATGACACGCTCTCCCTCTCCCCTCAATATGACACTCTCACCCTCTCCTCTCAATATGACACTCTTTCCCCCTCCCCTCAATATGACACACTCTCCTCCTCCCCTCAATATGACACCCTCTCCTCCTCCCCTCAATATGACACACTCTCCCCCTCCCCTCAATATGACACACTATCCTCCTCCCCTCAATATGACACTGTGACAGGGTGAAGTCAACCCCTATCAGTTATGCCTGGGAAACATATGTCTGAGTGCTTCATCCAGCACTCATAAGGGTTAACTCAGGTGGAAGCTAGCTAATCATGATGTAAGCTGACACCTGAGAGCCAGCAAGGTACATAAAGGATCTTGTTACCAGCAGTAGCTGCCTGTGTCAGATGAGAGCACATGGATAGATGTGCTGCTAGCCAGAAGGATACAGTACACTACTTACTACAGCCAAAGTAAGATTTCTTTCATTTGTTTGCATGACTGCTTAAAAAGACTCTTACGGTTTGGGTATGGTTTAGCCAGCCAGCCTGCTAGCTAGGACTGCTGTGTTAGTCAGTTTTCTCCCAACGTGGAGCAGGATTTATTTGCTTAAAGGGGCAGTGTACCCGCATGTTATGTTGCTGTGGAGAAATAAAGCCACTGAACGTTTTCATTTATCCTGAAACTACACGTGTGGACTGTTCCCTGACCTCGGCTACAGGCCGTCCTGCCACAGACACACTCTCCTCCTCCCCTCAATATGACACACTCTCTCCCTCCCCTAAATGACACTCTCTCCCCCTCCCCTAAATGACACTCTCCCCCTCCCCTCAATATGACACTCTCTCCCCCTCCCCTCAATATGACACTCTCTCCCCCCCTGCAACTCACATCACACCCTCCCCCTGCAACTCACATCACTCTCCCCCCTGCAACTCACATCACTCTCTCCCCCCTGCAACTCACATCACTCTCTCCCCCCCTGCACATCACTCTCCCCCCTCTGCAACTCACATCACTCTCCCCCCTCTGCAACTCACATCACTCTCCCCCCTCTGCAACTCACATCACTCTCCCCCCTCTGCAACTCACATCACTCTCCCCCTCTGCAACTCACATCACTCTCCCCCCTCTGCAATTCACATCACTCTCCCCCCTCTGCAACTCACATCACTCTCCCCCCTCTGCAACTCACATCACTCTCCCCCCCTCTGAAACTCACATCACTCTCCCCCCTCTGCAACTCACATCACTCTCCCCCCCTCTGCAACTCACATCACTCCCCCCCCCTGCACCTCACATCACTCTCTCCCCCCCCTGCACCTCACATCACTCTCTCCCCCCCTGCACCTCACATCACTCTCTCCCCCTGCAACTCACATCACTCTCCCCCCTGCAACTCACATCACTCTCTCCCCCCCCTGCAACTCACATCACTCTCTCCCCCCCTGCACATCACTCTCCCCCCTCTGCAACTCACATCACTCTCCCCCCTCTGCAACTCACATCACTCTCCCCCCTCTGCAACTCACATCACTCTCCCCCCTCTGCAACTCACATCACTCTCCCCCCTGCAACTCACATCACTCTCTCCCCCCCCTGCAACTCACATCACTCTCTCCCCCCCTGCACATCACTCTCCCCCCTCTGCAACTCACATCACTCTCCCCCCTCTGCAACTCACATCACTCTCCCCCCTCTGCAACTCACATCACTCTCCCCCCTCTGCAACTCATATCACTCTCCCCCCTCTGCAACTCACATCACTCTCCCCCCTCTGCAACTCACATCACTCTCCCCCCTCTGCAACTCACATCACTCTCCCCCCTCTGCAATTCACATCACTCTCCCCCCTCTGCAACTCACATCACTCTCCCCCCTCTGCAACTCACATCACTCTCCCCCCTCTGCAACTCACATCACTCTCCCCCTCTGCAACTCACATCACTCTCCCCCCCTCTGCAACTCACATCACTCCCCCCCCTGCACCTCACATCACTCTCTCCCCCCCCTGCACCTCACATCACTCTCTCCCCCCTGCACCTCACATCACTCTCTCCCTCCCCCTGCACATCACATCACTCTCTCCCCCCGCACCTCACATCTCTCTCCCCCCCTGCACCTCATATCACTCTCTCCCCCCCTGCACCTCACATGTCAGCAGCCCCCCCTCACATGTCAGCAGCCCAAGCCCCCTCACATGTCAGCAGCCCACCCCCTTTCACATGTCAGCAGCCCACCCCCCCTCACATGTCAGCAGCCCCCCCTCACATGTCAGCAGAACCAGATCACAACGAAGCACTGCGCATGTGCATCGGATCGGGTTTCAAAGAAGAGACTGTGGGGACCCAGCTTTGTTTACATGAGCCATGTGCAATGCTCTATTCACATCCAGACACATGCGCTTTTCATGGCTATGGACTAAACACTACACAGACAGTATGGGCGGACAGAGTTTGTGTGTGTGTGTGTGTGTGTGGAGGAGAGAGTAATGTGTGAGTAGGGAGGGGGGTTACTGTTTGAGCAGGTGGGATATTTTGAGCAGGAGGGTACTGTGAGCAGGGGGGTACTTTGAGCAAGGGGGTGCTGTGAGCATGGGGGGTACTGTGAGCAGGGGGGATATTATGAGCAGGGGGGGTACTTTGAGCAGGGGGGGTACTTTGAGCAGGGGGGTAATGTGAGCGGGGGGTTAATGTGAGCGGAGGGAGTACTTTGAGCAGGGGGGGTACTGTGTGAGCATGGGGGTGGTTACTGTTTGAGCAGGGGTGATATTTTGAGCAGGGGGGGTACTTTGAGCAGGGGGGGTACTGTGAGCAGGGGGGGATATTTTGAGCAGGGGGTACTTTGAGCAAGGGGGCTGTGAGCAGGGGGGTACTGTGTGAGCAGGGGGGTACTGTGTGAGCAGAGGGGGTTCTGTGTGAGCAAGGGGGGTACTGTGAGCAGGGGGCATACTGTGTGAGCAGGGGGTTACTGTGTGAGCAGGGGGGGATACTGTGTGAGCAGGGGGGATACTGTGAGCAGGGGGTACTGTGTGAGCAGAGGGGGTAATTCTGTGTGGTCTTTCAGTTAACATGAAAGATGCTGGCCATTGAAGTGGTAGGGTGCTTTGTGATCATGGCCTTGAGCGCCCACAGCGCCCAGAACTCACACAGCACATTGAGTTCCCACAGAGCACGCCCAGCGCACAGAACCCACAGCCTGCAAATAGCGCCCACAGCCACCCACAGAGCAGTGGCAGCACAATCCCATAAAAAGGAGAGGTAGGAGATCTTCAACTTATGTCCTATTCACTTATACAGTATTCTTCTGTTCTATTGTGCTGTTTGGTGGGTTTGTGGTTTTATTTTATTTTAAACTTTTATTAATGTTTTGTCCCAATTTTTCCCAAACCCCCTCACCCCCCCAAAAAAAAAAATATTTTCATTTAAAAACGTGAGCCACGTGAATACCGCGTTATAAACAGATTCGCGTTATAGCGGATTGCGCTATAATGGAGTTATATACTGCTCCGACAGCTTTTATTCGAAGTAATCACCGGCTTGTATCTGGCATGTTCCTGGAATGCCACGCTGTTCACCCGGAGCATTTTGGGCTCCCAGCAAGGGTCATGCCCGGCTGACGCGCGATTGATGTGTTTATTGATAATGGTTCGGATTTTAATAGGCTGCAATGCTTCGCGTGTCTGCCAGATGGCATAAATTCATGAATTGTAATGCGCCGAATCAGTAATATGTCGGCTTGCAGGTGTTTAGTTTAAAAAAGATACTGTACCACAGTGTGCTATTGTAACTTGGCCTTGGCCTTGAGACTGAAGGAAGAGGTTGCAAAAATGTATCAATTTAGGCTTTTCATATTAAAGAAAGACAAAGACCAGTTTCAGTTTGTCTTACACTATTCTCCAGAGACCCACCCGCCATGAGTGTTCAAGTGCAGCCTGCTTTCCAAAAACCTGACAGAAGTTACGCGTATTTGATATGGGCCGCGATTAATGCAACAGATGATAAGATGGCAACAGTTGCTCAAATTTATCAGTATTTTATCGAAAACTATGACTTTTACAATTTTTTGCCAACTCCTCATACGTGGAAGCGTGCAATAAGGAAAAGGTTATGTAGTGACCCCTGTTTTCACCGTATTGAGCCCCAATTTGTTGGAGGGTATTGGTGTGTGTCACCGGATTTTTCCCGTATCTATGATCATGGAGGCGGCAAAAGGCAAAGGGTCGTGTTAAAACCAACTAAGAAGCGACAGTCGCTGCCAAGCAATGCACCAGCACTAGCACCGGCTTCCAATGACGGTCCCACTGTCAGTGACAACCCTGAGCCTGAGGCTGAGCTGGATTTGGCGTGCAGTTTTGATGAAGCTTGCATGTACCTAAGCGATTTCCAGCCTCACCTGCTGACTACAGGTGGACTAGTCCCACTGCCAACTATCGACGTGGATGATGAAGAAAGCTAGAACGGCAGTGGACCGGCGCCGGCGCAAGCTGAATGGAAAATTCAATGGTGAGTACTTTCTTGTTGCCGTATTATTTTGGTGGGGCTGGCTGGGTACTTCTTTAGGGGGCTGACCATTACTGTACTGTACTGTACATTAAAACTTTTCTTTTTGTTTTTTCTCAGAAAAGAAAACGGCTAATGGGGGGATTTCGATGGGTAATATTGTACTGTATGCTGATGTTTTCTGGCCGTACAGTATACTGCGTAATAAACCCGAATAAATAAAACTATGCATTTATTCTAAATGTTCAGTATCGTGTCATTATTTGTCTTCCACAGTATACTGTACAGTGGTATACAGTGCCTAACATCTATGGGCAAAAATAATTTTGTTACTAGGTGCCCTAGAACAAAAGTTCCCACACCAATTGCCCGTGAACTTGACCGCGGCCCTAAGTAGTTCCCACGCCAATTGCGCGAATAAAATGTAAAATAACCCGTTCTGTGGGTCTGAGCGGGTTGAAATTTACCTGGTCCTCATGCGGGGGGACCCTTGCCATAGTGGCAAAATATCAGCCTTCCAAGACCCCCGGAACCGGAGGTACAAAAAGACAGTTTAAAAGCACATTACCAAAGTGGCTTTTTTTCTGCCATGCAAGTCAACGGCAGAAACCTGAACTTTAACATCACCCTGACTCCGTTCTGTTGCCACGAGAGGGTCGCAATTTGCCATGCAATCCTGCCGCAAATAGGACTACATGGCGACCGAATCTGAGCCCTCTAGGTCGAACAGAACCGAAGTTGTGGGTTCCAGGTTTCTGCTCATTCTGACTTAGCCGGTTCAAAGCTTTCTCCGCCATTGCGCTCAATGGTAGGACCCTCCTCGCCGGCGTGATCCTTTCTCGCCGCCATAACTGCTCGGACCCTGTTGGGGTCAATGTAGGGGGTTCCTAACATCTAGGGGCAAAATAAATTTTATTTCTAGGTGCCCTAAAACAGAAGTTCCCACGCCAATTGACCTAGTTCCCACGCCAATTGCCGTAGTTCCTACGCCAATTGCGCTACCAGCCAGTTAAAAAACAGTGCAGCAAGCCGCTACAGTACATTTGTTACACTGGCAAAGGAGCAAATGGAAACAATTTAAGGCAATTCAACTTATTCTTTTATTGGTGGAGTCAGTACAAAAACATTTATTTACACATACAGTACAGTACTGTACAATGTTGAAACATTTAAAGTGCACAGCAATTCAAAACATCAACAAAACAAAACATTATTGGTGCATGGGGCAAAGGGAGTTAAAGTGACATTTTAAGTAACATCTCCTTTATTAAAGAAACCCAGTACTGTATACAGTACAGTACAGTGGGATGGTGCGCAACACTGTCAGTCAGACCTGCACCAGTTCAGTTCTAGAGGGCAGCAAACAGGGCAGGTTTTCAGGGCAACGTTGAAAACCGTGCCTGTTTGCGGACCTCAGGGACTGGAGTTGTGCATGTCCTGTGAAAAAAAACACACATCAACATATCCTTTGTTTAAGTACAGCAGGTACTGTAGGGCAAAACATGTACAGTACAATACAGTTCAGCACAACAGTATGGTCTCACTGACAGTACTCCACATTGTCCATCCATGGCCGATTCCTTGCATGGTGCAAAACGCCATTAATGCAGTCTCTAACGCCTTTCATTACAGGATCTGTAACTGTATAGAAGCGCCGCATTTCTTCCACAATGTTTTTCCTTAAATTGGCAGGAAGGGTCTTTTTAACGCGATTTCCTTCATAGTTCACTTTGAACACCCAGTACAACGTGTAGGGAACATGGTGCTTAAAAATGATCAAGGCATACTTGTGGGGTACACCAGCACTCATCTCCCTATACTTCTCCCTGAGCCCCGGTGGCAGATCGCACAGGGTGATGTCGGGCACTGTTTCGATGCGAGCCGGTGTAGGTCTCTTGGGAACGAGTGTGCTTGAGGCGACGGGCGATGGTAGGATGTCTGGGAGGAAGCTTTCCTCCTGTCTTGGTTGCCGTGTTGTCTCCTGGCGTGGTCTTGATGGGGTTGTCATGTCCTCCTCAACGGCATACATGTACACTACATCTTCTGGTGGAGGGGGTGCACTTGGTGAAGGAAGGGGGTCGAAGGTCCCATTCATCACATCCATGTCACCCTCCTGCTCCGGCGTCGGGGAAACAGGGGCATTAGCACCGAGCAAATAATGTATGCCCGCAATGTCAGCCTCTATCTTCTCCATCCATTGATCCATCCGTTGCTCCATTTGTAGCATCCGTTGCTCCACATTTAACATGGTCTCCAGAAGCAGATCTATCTTTGCCAGCACAATAGAATTCCTGGGGAGATCCACACTTATCCTATTCAGCATCCGGTCCAACGAGTTGCTTCTTGTGCATGGCGTCTGGACATCTGGGGGGATGGGTGAAACGGAGGATGAGATGGGGGTTCCATGGAGAGAAGCGGCATCGATGGAGAGTGGAGGAGGTGACCTGTGGATACCCGGTGGAGGAGAAGCGGCAGCGTCGTCGAAGGGGGATGGAGAAGGTGACCTTTGGATTTCCGGGAGAGAAGCAGAGTTGTCTAAACGCAAAGGAGACAGTGACCGTCGTCAGATGGAACCGGAGAAGATGGGGGTGGAGAAGACGGGATGAAGATTTCCGGGACAGCTACAGCAGAGTCGTCGAAGCATATGGGAGGAAGTGGTCTGCGGGTCCGATGGGTTGGCTGCCATTCATTTTGTGTTGAGAGTACATCACCGTATATCTTCTTCACATAATGAGGCTTACGCCTAAGAAAACCCTTAACCTTTGGGGTCAGCAGAAGGTTTTCTTTATTGGCCTTAGCCTGTCGCTTTGCCCTTGGCGTGGAAACGGCTCCTGCCTTTCGCTTTTTCAGCATGACAGGCACGGCAGAGGTGAGTGGGTTCTTGCATCCATAGAAATGGGGCTGCTCCATTGAAGCAGGTGGCACAATGCAGTACAGTATCTGGACAAGGGCAAGTTCAGATAAAGATCATGGAGTGGTGGCCTATGCAAAGTGTGTGACCTTTTATGCATGGCGGCCAGGTACAGGTGTTGAAAGTGGGCGTGTGAGTCATTGCCGTATAAATACACCATCCATTTTGTGGATTCACTGCACATAGAATACACATCAACTAAACATCGAATATACATTCTTGTGTTTGTATTTCTTTCTACTCGCAGCAATGCCTGTTAAAAAGATTTCTAAGGATCTGAGCATGCGAATTAAGGAGATGTACAGGAGCGGACACCGAATTGCTGCTATCCAACGCTGGTTAGCTACTTCTGACCTTGTTGTGCCATTAAACACCTTGAGCTATCATGCACACGGACAAAACAGAGACCGGAAAAAGGCACCAAGGGTAACAAACGCGTAAGTACTGTATATTTATAAAACTTAACAAAAAAAAATATAGAAAACTGTACTGTACATCTACAGTACAGTTCTATATCTACTGTAATACTGTTGTTATTTCTCTTGATTTATATTACAACATACAGTAGTTTGTCTATTTATATTTATAGTACAGCAGTATACATTTTTTGTATATTTCAATTAATCTTACAACGGTATATACGGTATAGGATGTACTGTATATTTATATTACAACAGTATATTTATTTTGTATATTAATATTTATAGTACAACAGTATATATATTTTGTCTATTTATATTTATAGTACAGCAGTATACATTTTTTGTATATTTCAATTAATCTTACAACGGTATATACACCAGTAGGATGTATATTTATATTACAACAGTATATGTATTGTGTTTATTTATATTTATAGTACAGCAGTATACATTTTTTGTATATTTCAATTAATCTTACAACGGTATATACACCAGTAGGATGTATATTTATATTACAACAGTATATTTATTGTGTATATTTATATTTATAGTAGAGCAGTCTATATTTTTTGTATATTTCAATTTATTTAATATTACAACATTATATTTACAGTACTGTATATACATTTTATATTGCTGCATATTAATAAAACAATATATTTTCTTTACATTGTAGGGAGACAACTCTTCTGGTGGACAAAATAAGCGAGGAGAATGATGAGAGGAGTGCATTAAGGGTTAAAAACACTCTGCAGGAAAAGCACAATCTGACTGTATCCGAAACCAGCATAAAGAAGATGAGACGCAGCATTGGATGGAAATATGGACGTGTGAGGTTAGTACTGGACAGTACAGGAGGTAAAAGTTTTGTTTAGAAAACTGTACTGCACTGTGCCGCTAAAAAATTTTTTTATTCCTTGTCATTACAGAGTGTACCCCATGATACGGGACGCAAACAAAATCAAAAGAGTGCTCCAGGCCAGGCATGGATCGACAGTGGGGAGACTTTCCAGGATTGCATCTTCACTGATGAGTCTATTGTGTCGCTGGAGAGATTTGCACGATTTGCGTTCCACAAAAAAGGCCTCTTATCTTTGAAGCCGTGGCCAAAACACCCTGGAAAGCTGCATGTGTGGGGTGCCATTTCTAGGCGTGGACCGGGATGCATTGTCATCTTTGAAGGTAAAATTTATCAAATATAATGTCGCCTAATGCACTGTACTTGACTAGTGTTGCCTTACCGTATGCACTGTACTGTACTATTGTGCAGTTTTTTGAGCACTTTTCTTTTCTTGCTATAGGAATCATGAATAAAGCTTTCTTCCAAGACAACATTGTGCCCGAGATAGTGCAATACATCACACGCTACTTCCCCAATGGTCACCGCTTCTACCAGGACAACGATCCCACGCACACCGCGTCAACGGCGCATATCCTTCAGCGCCGCATCAACTGGGTGAAGACGCCAGCGGAGTAAGTGCAGTAGACCGTGTCCCATTTTTGTTCCCCACTGTTTTTAGCTCTTAAACCAATTGTCCTTTCTTTCCTATGACAGGTCGCCAGACTTCAATCCGATCGAAATGATCTGGCATCAGCTGAAGGACCAAGTGGTGAAACCCTCCAAAAAGGACGAGTTGTTGAAAGGCATACTGAGTTTTTGGAACGATGTACTCACCGTGGAACGCTGCAATAAATATATAGACCATATTGCCACTGTGTTGCCCATTGTCATCGCGCGTAATGGGCAAGCATCAGGAAAGTAGTACTGTGCTGTAGTATTGTAAGTACAGTATGTTACAGGTAAGTATGGCAAAGATTTTTTCTTTCCAGATAGTAAGAGTACTAGTACTGTATACAGTAGTTAGTTTTTTCTTTACAGAGAGAGCAGCACCAGCCATCAGGTTACAGTACATAGAATTTACCAGTAGTCAGAGTATACAGTACAGTAGTTCCAGTATAGTATACAGTACACTAGTTTGACAGTACTACAGTAACTGCCTACTACAGTAACTGCCCCATTTTTTTTCTTTCCAGACAGAGCTGCACCAGCCACCTACAGTAGTTCTGCCATAATACAGTACAGTAACTGCACAAATGTTTGGTTTTCTTGTCGTTCCAGGAAAAACGGTGGCCTAGGGGGATGGGGGCGTTGTGTCCAGTCAAATGTACAGTATATAAACAGCAGCAATGATGTACACAAAACATCTCCTCTCTCAATGAACTACTGTACTGCAGACAGAATGAGGAAAAGATAAAGACTAAAGAAAAATTAATTATACTATACAGTATATACAGTACAGTATATTATACAGTACATTACAGTACTGTACTGTATATACTGTAGTATTAAATAATATTCTTATAAATGTGCATTACTCATGTTTCCCCATGTTTTACAAAGTTTTTCCAAATGGTTATACAATTTCAAGCTGCCAAAATAACTTAATAAAGACTGCATTACTGTATGTATTATTCCTGATTATTTTTATATTTGTATTTTTTGGTTCCTGATAAAATAAAAAAAATATTTATTCACTTTCCTGCGAAACATAATCATTGACAGCCACCCCTACAGTGCACCAATGAATTATTTTATTTATTTATTTATTTATAAAATATTTTACCAGGATTTATACCAGGATTTATATATTTTTATTTTAAAGATATTAAAGAATGTACTGTATTGTATTAAAAACATGTGACTGTAAACCATAGTGACTGACCAATATTTTCACACCCTGATGAAATACTGTCTCAGTGTACTCTCAATTCTCACAGTGCTGTGCACATCAGATTTACATTTCAAATTCGACAGGGTTTTTTCCAAAGCATTACCGTTCAAACAACAGGCCTCTAAGGGTTGGGGGAGGGGGATGGTGTGATTAGACGCAGGCGTACTGTGTTTGTAGCTCGGCTATGGGCGGATTAAGAACACAATGGCAATATGCTTGGCTAGGGAGGGATTAAAAACTCTGGAGGTGTGTGGCTGAAATACTGTAGTTAACAGCAGTGTAATTTCAAAAGTCACTTTAACTCCCTTTGCCCCATGCACCAAAAATATTTTGTGGCAGAAGAATTTAATAAAGGCTGTAGAATGTACTATTGTGTGTTGATGTTTTGAATTGCTGTGCATTTTAAATGTTTTAACATTGTACAGTACTGTACTGTATGTGTAAATAAATGTTTTTGTACTGACTCCACCAATAAAAGAATAAATTGAATTGCCTCAAATTGTTTCCATTTGCTCCTTTGCCAGTGTAACAAATGTACTGTAGCGGCTTGCTACACTGTTTTTTAACTGTCTGGTCACGCAATTGGCGTAGGAACTACGGCAATTGGCGTGGGAACTAGGTCAATTGGCGTGGGAACTAGGTCAATTGGCGTGGGAACTTCTGTTTTAGGGCACCTAGAAATAAATATTATTTTCCCCTAGATGTTAGGAACCCCCTCACTTGACCCCAACAGGGTCCGAGCAGTAATGGCGGTGAGAAAGGGTCACGCCGGCGAGGAGGGTCCTACCATTGAGTGCAATGGCGGAGAAAGCTTTGAACCGGCTAAGTCAGAATGAGCAGAAACCTGGAACCCACAACTTCGGTTCTGTTCGACCTAGAGGGCTCAGATTCGGTCACCACGTAGTCCTAGTTGTGGTAGGATTGCATGGCAAATTGCGACCCTCTCGTGGCAACAGGACGGAGTCAGGGTGATGTTAAATTTCAGGTTTCTGCCATTGACTTGCATGCAGAAAAAAAGCCACTTTGGTAATGTGCTTTTAAACTGTCATTTTGTACCTCCGGTTTCGGGGGTCTTGGAAGGCTGATATTTTGCCACTATGGACTTACAGTATATACAGGATTTATATATTTTTATTTTAAAGATATTAAAGAATGTACTGTATTGTATTAAAAACATGTGACTGTAAACCATAGTGACTGACCAATATTTTCACACCCTGATGAAATACTGTCTCAGTGTACTCTCAATTCTCACAGTGCTGGGCACATCAGATTTACATTTCAAACAACAGGCCTCTAAGGGTTGGGGGAGGGGGATGGTGTGATTAGACGCAGGCGTACTGTGTTTGTAGCTCGGCTATGGGCGGGTTAAGAACACAATGGCAATATGCAGCAGATCAACTCCCCAGTGGAGAGAGGGGGATGGTACTGTAGGCTAGGGTGACTCAGCCGATTGACGCTTGGCTAGAGAGGGATTAAAAACTCTGGAGGTGTGTGGCTGAAATAGTTAACAGCAGTGTAATTTCAAAAGGCAGTTCATCATAATAATTGGATGAATAAACCCCCAAAGACAACCCCCAAATACAGCACATAAAAAGCAAGTCACTTTAACTCCCTTTGCCCCATGCACCAAAAATGTTTTGTGGCAGAAGAATTTAATAAAGGCTGTAGAATGAATTATTGTGTGTTGATGTTTTGAATTGCTGTGCACTTTAAATGTTTCAACATTGTACAGTACTGTACTGTATGTGTAAATAAATGTTTTTGTACTGACTCCACCAATAAAAGAATAAGTTGAATTGCCTCAAATTGTTTCCATTCGCTCCTTTGCCAGTGTAACAAATGTACTGTAGAGGCTTGCTGCACTGTTTTTTAACTGGCTGATCGCGCGATTGGCGTAGGAACTAGGTCAATTGGCATGGGAACTAGGTCAATTGGCGTGGGAACTTCTGTTTTAGGGCACCTAGAAAGAAAATTTCTAATTTCAAATTGCGACCCTCTCGTGGCAACAGAACGGAGTCAGGGTGATGTTAAAATTCAGGTTTCTGCCATTGACTTGCATGGCAAAAAAAAAGCCACTTTGGTAATGTGCTTTTAAACTGTCTTTTTGTACCTCCGGTTCCGGGGGTCTTGGAAGGCTGATATTTTGCCACTATGGCAAGGGTCCCCCCGCATGAGGACCAGGTAAATTTCAACCCGCTCGGACCCACAGAACAGGTTATTTTACATTTTATTCGCGCAATTGGCGTGGGAACTACTTAGGGCCGCGGTCAAGTTCACGGGCAATTGGCGTGGGAACTTCTGTTCTAGGGCACCTAGGAACAAAATTATTTTTGCCCATAGATGTTAGGCACTGTATACCACTGTACAGTATACTGTGGAAGACAAATAATGACACGATACTGAACATGTAGAATAAATGCATAGTTTTATTTATTCGGGTTTATTACACAGTATCCTGAGAAAAAACAAAAAGAAAAGTTTTAATGTACAGTAATGGTCAGCCCCCTAAAGACGTACCCAGCCAGCCCAACCAAAATAATACGGCAACAAGACTACTCACCATAGAATTAAAATTCATTTTCCCCAAGATGTTAGGAACCCCCTCACTTCACCCCAACAGGGTCCGAGCATGTACAGTGCAGTACCGTACTTTAAAATAAAATTAAATATGCAATTTTACTATTACTGCGCGCGCACGCACAGACTGTGTACTGTAGGTTGAACCGCGAAGGTATTAGACTTCAGAGACAACAGCTCGCAAACGCCCCCATGCGTTTTTACATGGAATTGCAGTATTGCAGCCAGCGGGAATAAAATGCTTAAATCACGGGCGCGAAATAACGCAATACACTCCAGGAGAAAACGTTGCTAAACTGCACATCACCGGGATATTCCGAATTTCGCGGAACTAGCCAACTTCGAATAAAGTTGGTCGCCACTGTATATATATATGCACACAAACATATACAGCTCAACCCCATTTTAGTGCGATCCGCTACAATGCGAATCCGCTTATAACGCGGCCTGAGCGTGGCTCGAGATTTGAAAACCTCCATTTTGCCGCGCTGATTGCGAGTAGATTTTTGGGTGATTTGCTAAGCACTATATATATATATATATATATATATATATATATATATATATATATATATATATATATATCTTATACTATATTAGTGTAAGTACTGTATGCCTGCCTGCCTGTCTGGATGTCCCTGTCCCTAGGGGAAATCTCATTGGTCCCTTGGGCTGCCCGCCCCGGCACACCTCTCATTGGCCTGAGGCAGAGTGATGGGCCAAACACACACACACACACACACTCCACCCTCCTCAGCGCACACACACACACACACACACACACACACACACACACACACACACACACACACACACACACACACACACACACACACACACACACTCCACCCTCCTCAGCGCACACACACACACACACACACACACAAACACACTCCACCCTCCTCAACACACACACACACACTCCACCCTCCTTAACGGCTGCCCGGCCTTGACCCCCCCCCCGCCCTTCCCGGCAGCTGGCCCGCAACAACGGAACCCCACCCTATCACCACTCCGCGGGACCTCAACATCACCCTGTCTCCCGGTGCTCACCCTCTCTCCCGGTGCTCAACCTCTCTCCCGGTGCTCACCCTCTCTCCCGGTGCTCACCCTCTCTCCCGGTGCTCACCCTCTCTCCCGGTGCTCACCCTCTCTCCCGGTGCTCACCCTCTCCCCTGGTGCTCCCTGTCCCCCGGTGCTCCCTCCCACAGACCGCTCCCCCCCCCAGAGCACGCTCTCGCCGCTTTCACCTTCAGGCCTAGAGGCCGCGCCCCCAGCTCACCATCCCCGCGAGCGCTGCTCCGGCTCTCTCAGTCGGGAGCTGTACGGGCCGGCTGCCCACACACCTCCTCACCTGAGCATCTCAGCTCTGCCTCGCCGGGGGGAACGGAGACCGCCGAGGAACCCGAGGAGGAGCGCGGCCCGGTGCGAGGTAAGTAACCGCAGAGGAAGGGATCTTTCACCCCCCCCGGCCCGGCCCTTCACCCGGCCCAGCGCAAAACCCGGCCAGGCCCTTCACCCCCCCTGGCCCTGCCCTTCACCCCCCCCCGGCCCTGCCCTTCACCCCCCCCCCGGCCATGCTCTTCAACCCCCCCCCCCCGGCCATGCCCTTCACCCCCCCCCGGCCATGCCCTTCACCCCCCCCAGCCATGCCCTTCACCCCCCCCGGCCCTGCCCTTCACCCCCACCTTCCCTGCCCCTCGCCCCCGCCCTCCCTGCCCTTCGCCCCCTCCGGCCCTGCCCTTCACCCCCACCCCCCCTGCCCTTTGCCCCCACCCCCCCTGCCCTTCGCCCCCACCCCCACCCTCCCTGCCCTTCGCACCCACCCCCACCGGCCCTGCCCTTCGCCCCCTCCAGCCCTGCCCTTCACCCCCTCCGGCCCTGACCTTCACTCACACACCCCCTGCCCTTCGCTCCCACCTTCCATGCCCTTAGCCCCCGCCCTCCCTGCCCTTCGCCCCCCCCCTCCCTGCCCTTTGCCCCCCCTCCCTGCCCTTTGCCCCCCCTCCCTGCCCTTTTCCCCCTCCCTGCTCTTTGCCCCCCACCCTCTCTGCTCTTTGCCTCCCCTCCCTGCCATTTGCCCCCCCTCCCTGCCCTTTTTCCCCCCCTCCCTGCCCTTTGCCCCCCCCTCCCTGCCCTTCGCCCCCACCCCCCCCTGCCCTACGCCCCCACCCCCACCCTCCCTGCCCTTCGCACCTACCCCCACCGGCCCTGCCCTTCGCCCCCTCCGGCCCTGCCCTTCGCCCCCTCCGGCCCTGCCCTTTGCCCCCTCCGGCCCTGACCTTCGCCCCCTCCGGCCCTGCCCTTCGCCCCCTCCGGCCCTGACCTTCACTCACACACCCCCTGCCCTTCGCCCCCACCTTCCATGCCCTTCGCCCCCACCCTCCCTGCCCTTTGCCCCCGCCCTCCCTGCCCTTCGCCCCCGCCCTCCCTGCCCTTCGCCCCCGCCCTCCCTGCCCTTCGCCCCCGCCCTCCCTGCCCTTCGCCCCCGCCCTTCCTGCCCTTCGCCCCCACCCTCCCTGCTCTTTGCCCCCTGTCTCCCTGCCCTTTGCCCCCCCTCCCTGCTCTTTGCCCCCTGTCTCCCTGCCCTTTGCCCCTCTCCCTGCTCTTTGCCCCCCCCCTCCCTGCTCTTTTCCCCCCACCCTCCCTGCTCTTTGCCCCCCACCCTCCCTGCTCTTTGCCCCCCACCCTCTCTGCTCTCCCGGTGCTCACCCTCTCTCCCGGTGCTCACCCTCTCCCCTGGTGCTCCCTGTCCCCCGGTGCTCCCTCCCACAGACCGCTCCCCCCCCCCAGAGCACGCTCTCACCGCTCTCACCTTCAGGCCTAGAGGCCGCGCCCCCAGCTCACCATCCCCGCGAGCGCTGCTCCGGCTCTCTCAGTCGGGAGCTGTACGGGCCGGCTGCCCACACACCTCCTCACCTGAGCATCTCAGCTCTGCCTCGCCGGGGGGAACGGAGACCGCCGAGGAACCCAAGGAGGAGCGCGGCCCGGTGCGAGGTAAGTAACCGCAGAGGAAGGGATCTTTCACCCCCCCCGGCCCGGCCCTTCACCCGGCCCAGCGCAAAACCCGGCCAGGCCCTTCACCCCCCCTGGCCCTGCCCTTCACCCCCCCCCCCGGCCCTGCCCTTCACCCCCCCCCGGCCATGCCCTTCAACCCCCCCCCCCGGCCATGCCCTTCACCCCCCCCCCCGGCCATGCCCTTCACCCCCCCTGGCCCTGCCCTTCGCCCCCACCCTCCCTGCCCTTCGCCCCCACCCTCCCTGCCCTTCGCCCCCTCCGGCCCTGCCCTTCACCCCCACCCCCCCTGCCCTTCGCCCCCACCCCCCCTGCCCTTCGCCCCCACCCCCACCCTCCCTGCCCTTCGCACCCACCCCCACCGGCCCTGCCCTTCGCCCCCTCCGGCCCTGCCCTTCACCCCCTCCGGCCCTGACCTTCACTCACACACCCCCTGCCCTTCGCTCCCACCTTCCATGCCCTTCGCCCCCGCCCTCCCTGCCCTTCGCCCCCCCCCCCTCCCTGCCCTTTGCCCCCCCTCCCTGCCCTTTGCCCCCCCTCCCTGCCCTTTTCCCCCTCCCTGCTCTTTGCCCCCCACCCTCTCTGCTCTTTGCCTCCCCTCCCTGCCCTTTGCCCCCCCTCCCTGCCCTTTGCCCCCCCCTCCCTGCCCTTTGCCCCCCTCCCTGCCCTTCGCCCCCACCCCCCCTGCCCTACGCCCCCACCCCCACCCTCCCTGCCCTTCGCACCCACCCCCACCGGCCCTGCCCTTCGCCCCCTCCGGCCCTGCCCTTCGCCCCCTCCGGCCCTGACCTTCGCCCCCTCCGGCCCTGACCTTCGCCCCCTCCGGCCCTGCCCTTCGCCCCCTCCGGCCCTGACCTTCACTCACACACCCCCTGCCCTTCACCCCCACCTTCCATGCCCATCGCCCCCACCCTCCCTGCCCTTTGCCCCCGCCCTCCCTGCCCTTCGCCCCTGCCCTTCCTGCCCTTTGCCCCCACCCTCCCTGCTCTTTGCCCCCCCCTCCCTGCTCTTTGCCCCCCACCCTCCCTGCTCTTTGCCCCCCACCCTCTCTGCTCTTTGCCTCCCCTCCCTGCCCTTTGCCCCCCTCCCTGCCCTTTGCCCCCCCTCCCTGCCCTTTGCCCCCTCCTCCCTGCCCTTTGCCCCCTCGCCCTTTGCCCCCCACCCCTGAAATCCCAGGCAAGGCCGGTATATCAGCTAATATATATATATATCTATATATATATATATATATATATATATATATATATATATATATATATATGTGTGTGTGTGTGTGTGTGTGTGTGTGTGTGTGTGTGTGTGTGTGTGTGTGTGTGTGTGTGTATGTGTGTATGTGTGTATGTATGTATGTATGTATGTATGTATATATATATATATATATATATATATATATATATATATATATTTATATATATATATATATATATATATATATATATATATATATATATATAAATGTAAATAGAACTGTATGCTCATCTGCATGTCTTAGGCAGGTCTGCATCCCCGCCTTTCACCATTATCTCCCAGCACACAGCACTTCCACTGCAGCAAGGGATTCTGGGAAATGACATGCAAATGAGCAAACAGTGCCACTTTTAGCTATATATATATTTATATATATCTCGCGAGTGTTGGAGCCGGAGCACGTGACGCGGAAGTGGCCGCACATAGCAGTGCAGAGTACCGGCGTTCTATGAGTGTGAGAGACTCAATTGAAACTCTTAACTGCTTGTTTTTCATTCACAGCATGTGAGTTGACTACTAATCATTTTTTAGATAGATTTTAATAAAAGGTTTTATATTATTCCTTTTTCTATCTTTTCCTTGTCCCCTTTCCCTCCCCCCCCCCACCTTCCCCCTGTGAGATTCATCCCTCGAAGGGTATCATCACGTGGCAGACGGATGTTCATGCTGTAACAGCTATCTGGAAGTATCGTGTGGAAAAGAAATTTACAAGACACACAGAGAAAAGGTCACCAGAAGCAGAGTTCCTTAGTTCCATTGTGGATTAAATGCTGAATATTGCTGAATTAATTGTAAGTGTATATCTCACCACCTAAACCCTGAAAGTGCTGAGATATACTGCCCTATGATGTTTTTCTCTCTTTTTCTTTCCCTGCTCATTTGCGCCTAGGTCTCTGTCTCTCTCTCTGTCTCTCTCTCTGTCTCTGTCTCTCTCTCTCTGTCTCTCTCTCTGTCTCTCTCTCTGTCTCTCTCTCTGTCTCTCTCTCTGTCTCTCTCTCTGTCTCTCTCTCTGTCTCTCTCTCTGTCTCTCTCTCTGTCTCTCTCTCTGTCTCTCTCTCTGTCTCTCTCTCTGTCTCTCTCTCTGTCTCTCTCTCTGTGTCTCTCTCTGTGTCTCTCTCTGTGTCTCTCTCTCTGTGTCTCTCTCTCTGTGTCTCTCTCTCTGTGTCTCTCTCTCTGTGTCTCTCTCTCTGTGTCTCTCTCTCTGTGTCTCTCTCTCTGTGTCTCTCTCTGTGTCTCTCTCTGTGTCTCTCTCTGTGTCTCTCTCTCTCTCTCTCTCTCTCTCTCTCTCTCTCTCATATCTTAACAGATCTCGAGCCACGCTCAGACCGTGTATATATAAATATATATATATTATATAAAGAGAATATATCAGCGCTTCAGAGTAGACTTAAATATAAAATTAATAAGGTAAGTGATCGTGACCAGTGTAAAAAACTTGCTGCTACAATTTGTTGTATCAAGATGGATAGTCATAAAATTGCTATTACAACATTGCCCTCACGGCATAAACCAGTTTGGAAGTATAGTTAACTTGATCTTAATTTGTGTGATAGTGCTGTATCTAGTAATCCATAATAAAAATGAAGAAATGTTGTCAGCTCAAAAGAAAATGTAATAAGAGACAAAGCTGCTTTGAAAAGAGACATCAATTCTCAAAGAAAATGTAATAAAATAACAAAAAGAAATTGCATGCTCCATTATGCATATATACTGTATAATGTATAATTACTGGGCCTTTCCCCGGTGTCATGGAACAAGTATTCCCCTTTTTGCTCGATCTGTTCACCCCCCTTGTTTGCAGCTTCTGCCTGTCAGTTTCTTAAATTCAGCTGGATGTAGTTTGCTCCACACACACACACTGTGCCTGTGTGATATATTACAATGTTGCCTTCCCTGCCTCTGACATGTAATCAGTGAGTTGCTACTGCAGCCTCTGATATCTCTCCTAGAATGGGCTATTCTGCCTTCCCCCCTGTCCCTGCTGACAGTTGGTTTAGCCTGCCCCTATTCCTGTGTCACAAGCAGGACCCTCTTTCTTTTACTTCCTGACCACTGGCTGAGTAAGTACCCCTCTCTGTTACACTCTTCCCGGCAAGGCCTTATCCTTTTCACCTGCCCTTAACTACAAGGCATCCATAGAGAAATACATTACCAACACAACATCACATCCACAAGTGCCTGTATATACTGCTACTTTCCTAATAAAGTGAAGAAAATATAACAGGACTTGGTATGCCTAGGAAAAGGGCTGAGTTGAAGCTATCTGGGTCCATTCATACCCTAGACATGACCCTGGGTCCAGAATACCTGGTTATAAAAGGCAGTACACCTAGAACCTGTCTTTAGCTGAGTCCAACAAGGAGCTGGTGTAAGGATTTTGCTCAATCCGTGCCGGGTTTTGCTGCAGTTTGGTTTTCCAAGTCACCTGCTCTTTCTGCTCATTGTGGCCATTTTGGGTGCTATCTAAGGCTGCGTCCCCACTAGCAGTGAGCTCGCTGAGCGGGCAGCGCTTGGCGAGGTGACTTGCATATATATATATTATATATATATATATATATGCAAGTCTCCGCTCACACGATACGCGCCCGCATATGCACAGGCCAACACGCTCACCGGCGCTCTGCGCTTACATAAACAAATTTTTCATACTTACAAGCGCGCTCAGCTTCCCCTGCATTGTCCCCCCCATCCCCCCCCCCCCCGTGAGCACTTGCGAAAATTTAAAGGACACTTGCGCTCATGCTTGGAGAGCTCTCCAAGCATGAGCACGCTAAGCGCCAGCGGGGACAAAGCCTAAGGCAGCAATTCCTAGAGGGAGTGCCGAGCAAGGTTCTACGTTTGCAGTTCCTGTTTGTCTACGCTGTCACGCCTTACTCTTTCTTCTGTTTGGATTCCCCAGTTGCTGACCCATGACCCCGACCTTGCTGTTTTTTGCCTGCCCTGACCATTTGCCTGTTTACTGGACTTTGTACCACTGCCACCAGCCCTGGCTTCTGCCTGCTTACCAACTATTGATACTCTTACAGGACTGTCCCTGGGCTCTGGTCGGTTTTATTTGAATCCCTACCTCAGCCCTGCAGGTCCGCTTCCTGATTTGAGACGAGCACCGTCACAGCTGGTTAATTGCAGCCAGAGTCAATTAGCCAGTCTCCATCTGGCTCATCAAGCAGGTTTAAATATGTGTTGTACAAACTGCTTCAGGTTCTTTAACCCCCTCTATTCAATGGTGCAGCAGACCCTGGACCCTCCAAACGAACACCAAACAAACCTGGAGACTGATGTACAGAGCCCTTGCTTAAAGGTACCTCTTTGGGGTCAGAGGTTGGCAAGAGGCTTAGCATCCCAGCCCTGCAGATAGGGACTGTGAAGTGTGAGTCAGCCCTTACAAAGGGATAGGCATGTTTGATTTGTTTTTGCTGACATGAAGCTGTATTGTTTTGAAACTATGGGCTAAATAATTGCCACAGTTTATTTCCCCAATCTGTGTCTCCCTTGTTGGGACCCCCAAATAATGGAGTCTAAGGTACTGTAAGAATCTCTGCACCGGCAAATTAAATAGATGCCACCAGGGAAAGAGATGCAGGTTATCACAAAAAAAAAAACACTCCGGGTGCTTGTCACAGCACAGATGTTTAACCCCCGTTGGAGTTTGTGACTGAAGTGCTTGTTGGAATCTCAGCACTAAAGAGCTAGTAAATAATAAGTGACTCTCTCCCACACTTCAATGTTGCCAATAGTATCAAAGATCTAACCCTGAAGAAGTTGCAGATTTGTCACTTATAACTTACAAGCTCTTTAGGGCTGAGATTCGAACAAGCACTTCAGTTATAAACTCCATTGGCGTTTCAACATCCATGCTGTGACAAGCACACTGAGTGGCTTTTGGTGCCAACCTGTATCTTACCCTGGTGGCATCTACATCATTTGCCGGTGCAGATATTCTTACAGCACCTTAGACTCCATTATTTGGGGGTCTCGTCTTTGTCTCGTGACAAGTTGGCGGAGTGGTTCTTTGGTGCTAATTTGCATCTTTTATTCTGGTGGTATTTTGAACAGTCTGGAGTTGTTATAGGAGGACCTACACTACACTACTCCTTACCATCCCTTCACACTTCATAGCGAACTTGGGTGACTTCTTTACAACTATTATCTTTTTTAGAATAAATAGTTTTTTGAGAGTATACACTACTGTTTAATATTCACCACACTAATTACATTATATATCTGTATATTGGAGCATGTACTGTGTGTGTATATATGTAAGGAACCGGAAGTCACGCCACCCTCAGCGAGCTCCCGCCTTACCTTCTCCATTCTCCGTGCTCCCCTCTTCCGACGGTACGGTACGTCCTCGGGACCCGCGCTTCTACCCGCAGCGCTATGTGCAGGCGCACAGCCAGCTCTCGGCCGAAGACACTGCCGGAGGGTCCCACCACCGTCTTGCGCTCGTGCATCAGCAGTGCGCAGCATGCACACGTGATGCGTGCCCAACGTGCACGAGCTCTGAGTGAACAGTGATAATCTTTTACATAGCCTACACCTGTTTCCTGCACCTCTGCCTATCCCTGCTCCCACTTAGGACGCACCTTCATTCCGCCTCTCCACCCATTGGTTCCGCACTTCCTTATTTGCTCAGCTGTGCCACTGGCATATTGGCTGCGCATAGTTATTGTTACGTTGCTGTTCTCATCAATGCCTCCACAGTTTCGCTTTGACTTGCTGAAACTTTTTTGTGTACCGACCTGGCTTGTTTCTTGGACTCTGCACTCCGTACTCCGGACCCCGGCTATTCCTGACCATCTGCATCTCTCCTACCCTGACCTCGGCATTCAGACTACGACAACTCTCCACTCTCCAACCCTGACCACAGCTAATACTACCTCCAATGACCCGGACCTCTCCTACCCTGACCCCGGCAAGTATAACGACAACCCATACCTCTCCAACCCCGAACCGGCTACTTCGACCAACCTACACTCCAGGTGTGCCCTTGTAGCTGTGGGTGGCGTTTATACCCATTCCCACCTTAGCTCTGGGGTCCTGCCTTGTTTGTGGTGAGCACAGTGTGACAATACATACAACATATATATATATATATATATATATATACACATACATACAATATATATATCTATATATATCAAAAAATAAATAGATGATACCGTTCTGTGGCTAACGAAATGCTTTTATTTGTGCGAGCTTTCGAGATACACTGATCTCTTCTTCCGGCGATGTTACAATGAATGAAGCAAAAGGTATACTTAAAAACAGTGTCTCTTGGAATGTTATCTGTGCTGTTCCTTCCCCCGGTGTGGATGTGTTTTATGGCTAGAGGTGTCAAAAGGTTACTGAAAGCAAGTGAAGAAAGAGTGTGTATGTGTATCAGTGTGAATAAAAATGAATGGAGAGCCCACAGTATATACCGTGCTTTACACAAGGTGTGTGTGGAGTGGGAGTGGATATAAATGGTGTGGGTGGGTGTGGAAATGTGAGAGTTTGTAGCACAACTAAAAGTGTGTGTGGATACTTAGTGGTCCCTATTGGTGTATAGGGATGGAAAAACAAGGAGTATTAGTTTGTGTGAGAGTCAGCTGTGTGTGCATACATACACTGGCGACACACTTTATTCGAGCTCGGCTAGTCCCACGAATTCGGGTATACCCGGGTGTATTGAGGTTTGTGACTGTTTTCTGCCCGAGTGCATTGGGTTATTTTCCAGGCAGGGATTGAAGCATTTTATTCCCGCTGGCTGCAATACTGCACAGTATATATATATATACTGCATTACAATTCATGAATTTATGCCATCTGGTAGACACGCGAAGCATTGCAGCCTATTAAATCCTAATCATTATCATTTAACAGATTAGCCGCCCGTCAGCCAGGCATGAACCCTGGCTGGGAAGGCAAACGCAACGGGGCTTGTCAGAGGTGAGGAGCGGCGCATTCCAGGTATCTGCCAGGTACATACTGGGTATTTGCTCGAATAAAGTGTGTCGGTGCAGTATAGCACAGTATGTACAGAAGAGATCAGTGTATCTCGAAAGCTCGCACAAATAAAAGCATCTTAACAAATCTCTCTCTCTCTCTCTCTCTCTCTCTCTCTCTCTCTCAATCAAATATCTTAACAAATCTCTCTCTCTCTCTCTCTCTCTCTCTCAATCAAATATCTTAACAAATCTCTCTCTCTCTCTTAATCAAATATCTTAACAAATCACCCAAAAATCTACTCGCAATCAGCGCGGCAAAATGGAGGTTTTCAGATCTCGAGCCACGCTCAGACCGTGTATATATAAATATATATATATTATATAAAGAGAATATATCAGCGCTTCAGAGTAGACTTAAATATAAAATTAATAAGGTAAGTGATCGTGACCAGTGTAAAAAACTTGCTGCTACAATTTGTTGTATCAAGATGGATATTCATAAAATTGCTATTACAACATTGCCCTCACGGCATAAACCAGTTTGGAAGTATAGTTAACTTGATCTTAATTTGTGTGATAGTGCTGTATCTAGTAATCCATAATAAAAATGAAGAAATGTTGTCAGCTCAAAAGAAAATGTAATAAGAGACAAAGCTGCTTTGAAAAGAGACATCAATTCTCAAAGAAAATGTAATAAAATAACAAAAAGAAATTGCATGCTCCATTATGCATATATACTGTATAATGTATAATTACTGGGCCTTTCCCCGGTGTCATGGAACAAGTATTCCCCTTTTTGCTCTATCTGTTCACCCCCCTTGTTTGCAGCTTCTGCCTGTCAGTTTCTTAAATTCAGCTGGATGTAGTTTGCTCCACACACACACACTGTGCCTGTGTGATATATTACAATGTTGCCTTCCCTGCCTCTGACATGTAATCAGTGAGTTGCTACTGCAGCCTCTGATATCTCTCCTAGAATGGGCTATTCTGCCCTCCCCCCTGTCCCTGCTGACAGTTGGTTTAGCCTGCCCCTATTCCTGTGTCACAAGCAGGACCCTCTTTCTTTTACTTCCTGACCACTGGCTGAGTAAGTACCCCTCTCTGTTACACTCTTCCCGGCAAGGCCTTATCCTTTTCACCTGCCCTTAACTACAAGGCATCCATAGAGAAATACATTACCAACACAACATCACATCCACAAGTGCCTGTATATACTGCTACTTTCCTAATAAAGTGAAGAAAATATAACAGGACTTGGTATGCCTAGGAAAAGGGCTGAGTTGAAGCTATCTGGGTCCATTCATACCCTAGACATGACCCTGGGTCCAGAATACCTGGTTATAAAAGGCAGTACACCTAGAACCTGTCTTTAGCTGAGTCCAACAAGGAGCTGGTGTAAGGATTTTGCTCAATCCGTGCCGGGTTTTGCTGCAGTTTGGTTTTCCAAGTCACCTGCTCTTTCTGCTCATTGTGGCCATTTTGGGTGCTATCTAAGGCTGCGTCCCCACTAGCAGTGAGCTCGCTGAGCGGGCAGCGCTTGGCGAGGTGACTTGCATATATATATATATATATATATATATATATATATATATATATATATATATATATATGCAAGTCTCCGCTCACACGATACGCGCCCGCATATGCACAGGCCAACACGCTCACCGGCGCTCTGCGCTTACATAAACAAATTTTTCATACTTACAAGCGCGCTCAGCTTCCCCTGCATTGTCCCCCCCATCCCCCCCCCCCGTGAGCACTTGCGAAAATTTAAAGGACACTTGCGCTCATGCTTGGAGAGCTCTCCAAGCATGAGCACGCTAAGCGGCAGCGGGGACAAAGCCTAAGGCAGCAATTCCTAGAGGGAGTGCCGAGCAAGGTTCTACGTTTGCAGTTCCTGTTTGTCTACGCTGTCACGCCTTACCCTTTCTTCTGTTTGGATTCCCCAGTTGCTGACCCATGACCCCGACCTTGCTGTTTTTTGCCTGCCCTGACCATTTGCCTGTTTACTGGACTTTGTACCACTGCCACCAGCCCTGGCTTCTGCCTGCTTACCAACTATTGATACTCTTACAGGACTGTCCCTGGGCTCTGGTCGGTTTTATTTGAATCCCTACCTCAGCCCTGCAGGTCCGCTTCCTGATTTGAGACGAGCACCGTCACAGCTGGTTAATTGCAGCCAGAGTCAATTAGCCAGTCTCCATCTGGCTCATCAAGCAGGTTTAAATATGTGTTGTACAAACTGCTTCAGGTTCTTTAACCCCCTCTATTCAATGGTGCAGCAGACCCTGGACCCTCCAAACGAACACCAAACAAACCTGGAGACTGATGTACAGAGCCCTTGCTTAAAGGTACCTCTTTGGGGTCAGAGGTTGGCAAGAGGCTTAGCATCCCAGCCCTGCAGATAGGGACTGTGAAGTGTGAGTCAGCCCTTACAAAGGGATAGGCCTGTTTGATTTGTTTTTGCTGACATGAAGCTGTATTGTTTTGAAACTATGGGCTAAATAATTGCCACAGTTTATTTCCCCAATCTGTGTCTCCCTTGTTGGGACCCCCAAATAATGGAGTCTAAGGTACTGTAAGAATCTCTGCACCGGCAAATTAAATAGATGCCACCAGGGAAAGAGATGCAGGTTATCACAAAAAAAAAAACACTCCGGGTGCTTGTCACAGCACAGATGTTTAACCCCCGTTGGAGTTTGTGACTGAAGTGCTTGTTGGAATCTCAGCACTAAAGAGCTAGTAAATAATAAGTGACTCTCTCCCACACTTCAATGTTGCCAATAGTATCAAAGATCTAACCCTGAAGAAGTTGCAGATTTGTCACTTATAACTTACAAGCTCTTTAGGGCTGAGATTCGAACAAGCACTTCAGTTATAAACTCCATTGGCGTTTCAACATCCATGCTGTGACAAGCACACTGAGTGGCTTTTGGTGCCAACCTGTATCTTACCCTGGTGGCATCTACATCATTTGCCGGTGCAGATATTCTTACAGCACCTTAGACTCCATTATTTGGGGGTCTCGTCTTTGTCTCGTGACAAGTTGGCGGAGTGGTTCTTTGTGCTAATTTGCATCTTTTATTCTGGTGGTATTTTGAACAGTCTGGAGTTGTTATAGGAGGACCTACACTACACTACTCCTTACCATCCCTTCACACTTCATAGCGAACTTGGGTGACTTCTTTACAACTATTATCTTTTTTAGAATAAATAGTTTTTTGAGAGTATACACTACTGTTTAATATTCACCACACTAATTACATTATATATCTGTATATTGGAGCATGTACTGTGTGTGTATATATGTAAGGAACCGGAAGTCACGCCACCCTCAGCGAGCTCCCGCCTTACCTTCTCCATTCTCCGTGCTCCCCTCTTCCGACGGTACGGTACGTCCTCGGGACCCGCGCTTCTACCCGCAGCGCTATGTGCAGGCGCACAGCCAGCTCTCGGCCGAAGACACTGCCGGAGGGTCCCACCACCGTCTTGCGCTCGTGCATCAGCAGTGCGCAGCATGCACACGTGATGCGTGCCCAACGTGCACGAGCTCTGAGTGAACAGTGATAATCTTTTACATAGCCTACACCTGTTTCCTGCACCTCTGCCTATCCCTGCTCCCACTTAGGACGCACCTTCATTCCGCCTCTCCACCCATTGGTTCCGCACTTCCTTATTTGCTCAGCTGTGCCACTGGCATATTGGCTGCGCATAGTTATTGTTACGTTGCTGTTCTCATCAATGCCTCCACAGTTTCGCTTTGACTTGCTGAAACTTTTTTGTGTACCGACCTGGCTTGTTTCTTGGACTCTGCACTCCGTACTCCGGACCCCGGCTATTCCTGACCATCTGCATCTCTCCTACCCTGACCTCGGCATTCAGACTACGACAACTCTCCACTCTCCAACCCTGACCACAGCTAATACTACCTCCAATGACCCGGACCTCTCCTACCCTGACCCCGGCAAGTATAACGACAACCCATACCTCTCCAACCCCGAACCGGCTACTTCGACCAACCTACACTCCAGGTGTGCCCTTGTAGCTGTGGGTGGCGTTTATACCCATTCCCACCTTAGCTCTGGGGTCCTGCCTTGTTTGTGGTGAGCACAGTGTGACAATACATACAACATATATATATATATATATATATATATATATATATATATATATATATATATACACATACATACAATATATATATATATATATATATCAAAAAATAAATAGATGATACCGTTCTGTGGCTAACGAAATGCTTTTATTTGTGCGAGCTTTCGAGATACACTGATCTCTTCTTCCGGCGATGTTACAATGAATGAAGCAAAAGGTATACTTAAAAACAGTGTCTCTTGGAATGTTATCTGTGCTGTTCCTTCCCCCGGTGTGGATGTGTTTTATGGCTAGAGGTGTCAAAAGGTTACTGAAAGCAAGTGAAGAAAGAGTGTGTATGTGTATCAGTGTGAATAAAAATGAATGGAGAGCCCACAGTATATACCGTGCTTTACACAAGGTGTGTGTGGAGTGGGAGTGGATATAAATGGTGTGGGTGGGTGTGGAAATGTGAGAGTTTGTAGCACAACTAAAAGTGTGTGTGGATACTTAGTGGTCCCTATTGGTGTATAGGGATGGAAAAACAAGGAGTATTAGTTTGTGTGAGAGTCAGCTGTGTGTGCATACATACACTGGCGACACACTTTATTCGAGCTCGGCTAGTCCCACGAATTCGGGTATACCCGGGTGTATTGAGGTTTGTGACTGTTTTCTGCCCGAGTGCATTGGGTTATTTTCCAGGCAGGGATTGAAGCATTTTATTCCCGCTGGCTGCAATACTGCACAGTATATATATATATACTGCATTACAATTCATGAATTTATGCCATCTGGTAGACACGCGAAGCATTGCAGCCTATTAAATCCTAATCATTATCATTTAACAGATTAGCCGCCCGTCAGCCAGGCATGAACCCTGGCTGGGAAGGCAAACGCAACGGGGCTTGTCAGAGGTGAGGAGCGGCGCATTCCAGGTATCTGCCAGGTACATACTGGGTATTTGCTCGAATAAAGTGTGTCGGTGCAGTATAGCACAGTATGTACAGAAGAGATCAGTGTATCTCGAAAGCTCGCACAAATAAAAGCATCTTAACAAATCTCTCTCTCTCTCTCTCTCTCTCTCTCTCTCTCTCAATCAAATATCTTAACAAATCTCTCTCTCTCTCTCTCTCTCTCTTAATCAAATATCTTAACAAATCACCCAAAAATCTACTCGCAATCAGCGCGGCAAAATGGAGGTTTTCAGATCTCGAGCCACGCTCAGACCGTGTATATATAAATATATATATATTATATAAAGAGAATATATCAGCGCTTCAGAGTAGACTTAAATATAAAATTAATAAGGTAAGTGATCGTGACCAGTGTAAAAAACTTGCTGCTACAATTTGTTGTATCAAGATGGATATTCATAAAATTGCTATTACAACATTGCCCTCACGGCATAAACCAGTTTGGAAGTATAGTTAACTTGATCTTAATTTGTGTGATAGTGCTGTATCTAGTAATCCATAATAAAAATGAAGAAATGTTGTCAGCTCAAAAGAAAATGTAATAAGAGACAAAGCTGCTTTGAAAAGAGACATCAATTCTCAAAGAAAATGTAATAAAATAACAAAAAGAAATTGCATGCTCCATTATGCATATATACTGTATAATGTATAATTACTGGGCCTTTCCCCGGTGTCATGGAACAAGTATTCCCCTTTTGCTCGATCTGTTCACCCCCCTTGTTTGCAGCTTCTGCCTGTCAGTTTCTTAAATTCAGCTGGATGTAGTTTGCTCCACACACACACACTGTGCCTGTGTGATATATTACAATGTTGCCTTCCCTGCCTCTGACATGTAATCAGTGAGTTGCTACTGCAGCCTCTGATATCTCTCCTAGAATGGGCTATTCTGCCTTCCCCCCTGTCCCTGCTGACAGTTGGTTTAGCCTGCCCCTATTCCTGTGTCACAAGCAGGACCCTCTTTCTTTTACTTCCTGACCACTGGCTGAGTAAGTACCCCTCTCTGTTACACTCTTCCCGGCAAGGCCTTATCCTTTTCACCTGCCCTTAACTACAAGGCATCCATAGAGAAATACATTACCAACACAACATCACATCCACAAGTGCCTGTATATACTGCTACTTTCCTAATAAAGTGAAGAAAATATAACAGGACTTGGTATGCCTAGGAAAAGGGCTGAGTTGAAGCTATCTGGGTCCATTCATACCCTAGACATGACCCTGGGTCCAGAATACCTGGTTATAAAAGGCAGTACACCTAGAACCTGTCTTTAGCTGAGTCCAACAAGGAGCTGGTGTAAGGATTTTGCTCAATCCGTGCCGGGTTTTGCTGCAGTTTGGTTTTCCAAGTCACCTGCTCTTTCTGCTCATTGTGGCCATTTTGGGTGCTATCTAAGGCTGCGTCCCCACTAGCAGTGAGCTCGCTGAGCGGGCAGCGCTTGGCGAGGTGACTTGCATATATATATATATATATATATATATATATATATATATATATATATATATATATATATATATATACACATATATATATACACATATATATACAAGTCTCCGCTCACACGATACGCGCCCGCATATGCACAGGCCAACACGCTCACCGGCGCTCTGCGCTTACATAAACAAATTTTTCATACTTACAAGCGCGCTCAGCTTCCCCTGCATTGTCCCCCCCATCCCCCCCCCCCTCGTGAGCGCTTGTGAAAATTTAAAGGACACTTGCGCTCATGCTTGGAGAGCTCTCCAAGCATGAGCATGCTAAGCGCCAGCGGGGACAAAGCCTAAGGCAGCAATTCCTAGAGGGAGTGCCGAGCAAGGTTCTACGTTTGCAGTTCCTGTTTGTCTACGCTGTCACGCCTTACCCTTTCTTCTGTTTGGATTCCCCAGTTGCTGACCCATGACCCCGACCTTGCTGTTTTTTGCCTGCCCTGACCATTTGCCTGTTTACTGGACTTTGTACCACTGCCACCAGCCCTGGCTTCTGCCTGCTTACCAACTATTGATACTCTTACAGGACTGTCCCTGGGCTCTGGTCGGTTTTATTTGAATCCCTACCTCAGCCCTGCAGGTCCGCTTCCTGATTTGAGACGAGCACCGTCACAGCTGGTTAATTGCAGCCAGAGTCAATTAGCCAGTCTCCATCTGGCTCATCAAGCAGGTTTAAATATGTGTTGTACAAACTGCTTCAGGTTCTTTAACCCCCTCTATTCAATGGTGCAGCAGACCCTGGACCCTCCAAACGAACACCAAACAAACCTGGAGACTGATGTACAGAGCCCTTGCTTAAAGGTACCTCTTTGGGGTCAGAGGTTGGCAAGAGGCTTAGCATCCCAGCCCTGCAGATAGGGACTGTGAAGTGTGAGTCAGCCCTTACAAAGGGATAGGCCTGTTTGATTTGTTTTTGCTGACATGAAGCTGTATTGTTTTGAAACTATGGGCTAAATAATTGCCACAGTTTATTTCCCCAATCTGTGTCTCCCTTGTTGGGACCCCCAAATAATGGAGTCTAAGGTACTGTAAGAATCTCTGCACCGGCAAATTAAATAGATGCCACCAGGGAAAGAGATGCAGGTTATCACAAAAAAAAAAAACACTCCGGGTGTGAAAATGTGCCCTTGTATTCTCCAACGTCTTAGCGTGAAAATACACCGTCTGCCGACTCAGGACGACTTCCAACCTCCGGAGGATTTACCCCACTCTTATAGCGCTGATGATCTGGGAAAACAAAATGGTGGACGAGCTCGGAGGAGAGCAGTAATTGAGTCAGACAGTGAAGCTTTGTCAAAAAACTGTTCTCCTGTTTATTGAAGGGTATACAGCCAGTTTATATAGCAAACTTGAGCATAGAAAAAACACACATATGAGAACATACTTCCCCTTTTAATTTACAGTCTGTCTATCTCAGCAAAATAACAGTTAGACAGCATAGACAGTTTATAGTCTGGGAAGGGGCCTTAATACCGAACTTGGAGACAGTTAAAGAAAATGTCAGTCTTTAGGACAGTACTGTATGTTGAGTAATGCATTCTTGTGTAACTCATGCTCAATATGGCTGGGAAGAAGTTCCTGTTTCTACAGGGCAAAAAATAAGTCTGAACAAATACAGTTCAGCTAGTGATAAGTAGGTGATAGGTCAGGTCACTTTCTCAGACTGCCTGGACAGCACAATTACGTATGGCGTATAGCATGTGGTTAGTTCCTGAGACTTAAATGTTAGTACAGAATAGTTATAGAAAAATGGTTATCCAGCAATCAAAATGGAGTCCCCCCTTATATGCACATTTTCAGGGTGCTTGTCACAGCACAGATGTTTAACCCCCGTTGGAGTTTGTGACTGAAGTGCTTGTTGGAATCTCAGCACTAAAGAGCTAGTAAATAATAAGTGACTCTCTCCCACACTTCAATGTTGCCAATAGTATCAAAGATCTAACCCTGAAGAAGTTGCAGATTTGTCACTTATAACTTACAAGCTCTTTAGGGCTGAGATTCGAACAAGCACTTCAGTTATAAACTCCATTGGCGTTTCAACATCCATGCTGTGACAAGCACACTGAGTGGCTTTTGGTGCCAACCTGTATCTTACCCTGGTGGCATCTACATCATTTGCCGGTGCAGATATTCTTACAGCACCTTAGACTCCATTATTTGGGGGTCTCGTCTTTGTCTCGTGACAAGTTGGCGGAGTGGTTCTTTGGTGCTAATTTGCATCTTTTATTCTGGTGGTATTTTGAACAGTCTGGAGTTGTTATAGGAGGACCTACACTACACTACTCCTTACCATCCCTTCACACTTCATAGCGAACTTGGGTGACTTCTTTACAACTATTATCTTTTTTAGAATAAATAGTTTTTTGAGAGTATACACTACTGTTTAATATTCACCACACTAATTACATTATATATCTGTATATTGGAGCATGTACTGTGTGTGTATATATGTAAGGAACCGGAAGTCACGCCACCCTCAGCGCGCTCCCGCCTTACCTTCTCCATTCTCCGTGCTCCCCTCTTCCGACGGTACGGTACGTTCTCGGGACCCGCGCTTCTACCCGCAGCGCTATGTGCAGGCGCACAGCCAGCTCTCGGCCGAAGACACTGCCGGAGGGTCCCACCACCGTCTTGCGCTCGTGCATCAGCAGTGCGCAGCATGCACACGTGATGCGTGCCCAACGTGCACGAGCTCTGAGTGAACAGTGATAATCTTTTACATAGCCTACACCTGTTTCCTGCACCTCTGCCTATCCCTGCTCCCACTTAGGACGCACCTTCATTCCGCCTCTCCACCCATTGGTTCCGCACTTCCTATTTGCTCAGCTGTGCCACTGGCATATTGGCTGCGCATAGTTATTGTTACGTTGCTGTTCTCATCAATGCCTCCACAGTCTTGCCTTGCCTTGCTGAAACTTTTTTGTGTACCGACCTGGCTTGTTTCTTGGACTCTGCACTCCGTACTCCGGACCCCGGCTATTCCTGACCATCTGCATCTCTCCTACCCTGACCTCGGCATTCAGACTACGACAACTCTCCACTCTCCAACCCTGACCACAGCTAATACTACCTCCAATGACCCGGACCTCTCCTACCCTGACCCCGGCAAGTATAAAGACAACCCATACCTCTCCAACCCCGAACCGGCTACTTCGACCAACCTACACTCCAGGTGTGCCCTTGTAGCTGTGGGTGGCGTTTATACCCATTCCCACCTTAGCTCTGGGGTCCTGCCTTGTTTGTGGTGAGCACAGTGTGACAATACATACAACATATATATATATTGTGACAAACGCCCCTCTTTTGTAGTGCTGACGTCTGTCTGGGTTCTTCCCGACACAGTCTTCTAGGGTTAGTTTAATACAAAAACAGGATCATGCAAAGTATTAAGCTGCTTAACTCAGGCTTCTGCCTGCTTTATTTCATCCAATTAAGGTACTGCAGCTTTTAACATGTGTAGGTTAGAGGTACTCAGATACTTTCATTCAGCAGTTCACACATTTCAGTGTTACCATATTTCCCACTCTGTTATTTCAAGAAATAAAACCAAAATCATATAAGCAAATCCTATCCCTTTCAGGGATCTAACTACACATCAGAATCAGTCTCTCTAACAGCTGCTGGCCAACTAAACTGGTTCCCCAGCTTAAAACAATGCTCTCTCATTTAGGGACACAAGATACAGCACAGTCTTTTAGCAACAGCAGTAATCATTTGTTTTGTCTTATCTGTTCGTGGGGTCCAGGCAAATCCTCTGGTACTGTCATACGTGGAGAGGCCGTCAACCTCGACACTGGATGCAGGAGAGCAGCGACACCCCCAGCCCCCAGGCTCCAAGGAGAGAGAGTGAAATGCAAAACCTCTCTGCTCTAAATACCTGTGCATGTGATTAGAAGAGCAGGTGAGGGAGAACTAGAGCCATTGTAATCTGTGGTCTGATTTTCCATCCAGCTGCCTGAGTTAATGTGAAGCTGTGGACCGGATCATTTTTAGCTATTCCTGCACTTTCTGCTCTAAAATGGGGCAGAAAGCTGCCTAACATCTTTGGACTATGTCACAATATATATACATACATACAATATATATATCTATATTATATATATCAAAAAATAAATAGATGATACCGTTCTGTGGCTAACGAAATGCTTTTATTTGTGCGAGCTTTCGAGATACACTGATCTCTTCTTCGGCGATGTTACAATGAATGAAGCAAAAGGTATACTTAAAAACAGTGTCTCTTGGAATGTTATCTGTGCTGTTCCTTCCCCCGGTGTGGATGTGTTTTATGGCTAGAGGTGTCAAAAGGTTACTGAAAGCAAGTGAAGAAAGAGTGTGTATGTGTATCAGTGTGAATAAAAATGAACGGAGAGCCCACAGTATATACCGTGCTTTACACAAGGTGTGTGTGGAGTGGGAGTGGATATAAATGGTGTGGGTGGGTGTGGAAATGTGAGAGTTTGCAGCACAGACTAAAAGTGTGTGGTGGATACTTAGTGGTCCTATTGGTGTATAGGGATGGAAAAACAAGGAGTATTAGTTTGTGTGAGAGTCAGCTGTGTGTGCATACATACAGTATAGCACAGTATGTACAGAAGAGATCAGTGTATCTCGAAAGCTCGCACAAATAAAAGCATTTCGTTAGCCACAGAACGATATCATCTATTTATTTTTTGATTATTGAAGCTTGGCTAACACGGTACTGATACCTCTACATATACATATATATATATATATATATATATATATATATATATATATATATACACATGAAGGTCAGTCAGCACCTGTAGTAGAAAAGGTTGTAATAGCAGATGCTAGTCCATAGAGAATAAGTATGATACGAACCAATCCAAAGACCAGTAAAGAGACAGCAGACGCACGGGTTAATCCAAAAATCTATATTCACAACATGAAAAACACGTAAGCCAATGTTTCGGTCCCACAGAAGGTCTCTCTGTGGACCGAAACATTGGCTTACGTGTTTTTCATGTTGTGAATATAGATTTTTGGATTAACCCCGTGCGGTCTGCTGTCTCTTTACTGGTCTTTGGATTGGTTCGTATCATATATATATATATATATACAGTGGTTGACAAATCACCAAAAAATCTACTCGCCACACAAAAAAATCTACTCGCCACCTAGTACCAAACGTGTGCTGCATGGGCCAATATTTACTCGCCCGGGGGTTAAATCCACTCGCCCGGGGCGAGCAAATGTATAGGTTTGTCGAACACTGTATGTATATATATATTTATATATATATATATATTTTATATATATATATATTTCCATATATATATATATATATATATATATATATATCCATATATATATATATATATATATATATATATATATATATTATATATATATATCCATATATATCCATATATATATATATATATATATATATATATATATATATACAGTGCTCGACAAATAATGATAACCATTCGCCCGTTGCGAGTGGATTTAATAAAGAAATAAATCTCCCTCCCTGATTGGGTTAACGCGGGGAAGAGCTCCTTCCCCTGATCTCCTCCCCCCTCCTGATCTCCTCCCGTGACTCAGGGGGAGCCCGGCCGGGTGCCTGTTCATTACATTTAAAAAAAAGTTAAAAAAAAAAATGGCGGCGATTTCCTTGGTCCCGGCGCGCATGCACAGGGCAAGCAGGGTTTCCTGCCCTCTGTGCTGCCTGTGGGCCCTCTGTGCTGCCTGTGGGCCCGCTGCCTGCCCCCCCAGCAACCCAGAATCCCCCGCACCCTCACCCCCCCCCCGCTCCCCACGTGGGACGGAGGGGGAAGCCCAAAACAAGCGCCGCGCGCAATCTAGCCCCCTCCGCTCCCTCCCCCCTCCGCTCCCTACGTGGGACGGAGGGGGAAGCCCAAAGCAAGCCCCGCGCGCAACCACGTGGGACGGAGGGGGAAGCCCCAAAGCAAGCCCCGCGCGCAACCCACGTGGGACGGAGGGGGAAGCGCCAACCCAGCTTCCCCCGTGCGCGCCTCCTGCGCATGATCTCCCCCTAATCACCTGCCCCCGATCCCCACTTGGTGTTCGGGGAGCGTGCTTCGGGGGGCGGGGGGGGGAGCGTGCTGCCGTGCGGAGGGGCCTGCTGCCTAAAGGAAGGAGCCTGCTGCCGTGCGGAGGGGCCTGCTGCCGCGTGCGACCGGTGAGTGTGTGTGTGAGTGACAGAGTGAGTGTCTGTGAGTGTCTGTGAGTAGGGTGTCTGAGTGAGTGTGTCTGAGTGAGTGTGTCTGTGAGTGAGTGTGTCTGTGTGTGCCTGTGTGTGTGTCTGTGTTGTGTGTGTGTGTGTGTGTGTCAGAGCGAGTGTGTGTCTCTGAGTGTTCTGAGTGAGTGTTCTGAGTGAGTGTGTCTCTGAGTGAGTGTGTCTCTGAGTGTGTCTCTGCATGAGTGTCTCTGCGTGTGTGTCTCTGCGTGAGTGAGTGTGCCTGTGTGTGTGTGCCTGTGTGTGTGTGCCTGTGTGTGTGTGTCTGTGTGTGTCTGTGTGTGTGTGTCTGTGTGTGTGTGTGTCAGAGTGAGTGTGTGTCTCTTAGTGTTCTGAGTGAGTGTGTCTCTGAGTGAGTGTGTCTCTGAGTGAGTGTGTCTCTGAGTGTGTCTCTGCATGAGTGTCTCTGCGTGTGTGTCTGCGTGAGTGAGTGTGCCTGTGTGTGTGCCTGTGTGTGTGTGCCTGTGTGTGTGTGCCTGTGTGTGTGTGTCTCTGAGTGAGTGTGTCTCTGAGTGAGTGTGTCTCTGAGTGAGTGTGTCTCTGAGTGAGTGTGTCTCTGAGTGAGTGTGTCTCTGAGTGAGTGTGTCTCTGCGTGTGTGTCTCTGCGTGTGTGTCTCTGCGTGTGTGTCTCTGCGTGTGTGTGTCTGCGTGTGTGTGTCTGAGTGAGTGTGCCTGTGTGTGTGCCTGAGTGAGTGTGTGTCTCTGAGTGTCTCTGCGTGAGTGTGTCTCTGCGTGAGTGTGTCTCTGCGTGAGTGTGTCTCTGCGTGAGTGTGTCTCTGCCGTGTCTGTGAGTGTCACCCTCTCCCTGTGTCGCCCTCAGCCTTCTCCCTGTGTCGCCCTCGCCCTCGCATTCTCGCCCTCGCACTCTCTCTGTCTTTGTCTCTCTTTTTCTGTGTGTCTCTCTTTTCTGTGTGTCTCTCTTTTTCTGTGTGTCTCTCTTTTTCTGTGTGTCTCTCTTTTTCTGTGTGTCTCTCTTTTTCTGTGTGTCTCTCTTTTTCTGTGTGTCTCTCTTTTTCTGTGTGTCTCTTTTTCTGTGTGTCTCTCTTTTCTGTGTCTCTCTCTTTTTCTGTGTGTCTCTCTTTTTCTGTGTGACTCTCTTTTTCTGTGTCTCTCTCTTTTTCTATGTCTCTCTCTCTCTGGCTCTCTGGCCGAGTCCATAGAAGGACAGGCCGCGCTGAGCCGTGCGGACGCTCCGTGCTGAGCCCCTGCATCCTCAATGAGGATGCCTTGAGAGGGGGCTCACGCGAGCGTCCGCAGGCGTGCTGAGGCGCTGGATTTTTCAGCCGACAGCAAAACTGTTTTTCAGAGCACTGTCGGCTGAAAACATCCAATCAGCGCGGAGCAGCGTCAACGTCACGGCGCCATGACGTTGATGTCGGTGCGTCACGGGGGATTGGCCCAGCGACGTCACTGCCCCGCCTCCGTCAGTCTCCCCCGTCTCCCGATCGCGCCCGCTGGCTCGCCTGCATGGGCATGAAATCGCGCAGATTTCAGCAGGCGAGCCTCAGCGCGGTTCCGAACTGCTCACCCTCTTTGGCCCCAGCCTTAGTCTCTCTCTCTCTCTCCGTCTCTCTGTCTCTCTCTAATC